>NW_019417182.1:574419-697349 GCF_000390285.2 Anoplophora glabripennis | reverse complement strand
CCGGAACTTGAAGAAGGAATTTTACATGAAATTGAGGAGAACCCCGAAACTAGCACGAGGAAAATCGCGGCAACATTTAATGTTTCACACGTACTTGTTTGGAAAATTCTTATCGAAAATTTGTTATATCCATATCACATTGAAAGAGTCCAGGCATTACTCCCTAGAGATTTCCCGTTGCGCATTAATTTCTGTGAGTGGTTTCTTCAAAAGCTGCTGGAAAATCCGTTATTTGACAGGTACATTCTTTTTACCGATGAAGCTAGTTTTTCTCGAAACTCAATACGAAATTTCCATAATAACCATTTGTGGGCGGATGAAAACCCTTTTGCAATTGTTGAATCAAATCATCAAGAACAGTTTTCAATAAATGTTTGGGCTGGTATTATTGACGATTATTTGATAGGCCCATTTTTTCTCCCAAGAAGATTAGATGGACAATCGTATTTACACTTTCTTGAAGAAGATCTGCCGCCAATGCTTGAAGACCTTCCTCTTTTATTAAGAATCCAGATGTGGCTAATGCACGATGGTGCGCCTCCACATTTTAGCTTACGGGTGCGTGAGGAACGCAGTCATGGCCGCCCAGATCTCCCGACCTTAATAGTTTAGACTACTTTTTCTGGGGTCATCTGAAAAGCTTAGTGTACGCAGTGCCGATAAACCTCGTACGGACGTCATGCGTCATTGGTAAAGATTTTAAAACATTTTTTACATCAAACAATGCTCCTTAATGATTAATAAGTGTGTACAAAATTTCATAAAAATATCTTGAGTGATAAGAAAATTATAATAAAAAAGTAATTTGTTTCTTAAAACTGTAACACCCTGTAGCTCAAAAATTAAGAGGTTTAGGACATATGTTGATATTAAGTTTTCTTCTTAAAATGACCCAAGGATTCACACCCTTAAGTATCGGCATTCAATTAATAAACACCCTGTATAATAGAAATTTTCTACACATAACAATACAAATTACTATTATTTTTTACCATTACCAGACAAACTTTTTTAGGGATGCCTATGAAACGTATTAAATTTTTTTGCTAGGCGTTCTTGTTCATGTTCAACCGGAAAGACTATACATATCGTTACACGTAGTCGCAAATTATTCGGGAATGTAGTAATTATTTAGGTATCAAAATTATCTGGGGATGATAAAACGGTTGCCTTCAGTCTGCAATAATTAATCGAAATTTGGCTTTGGGAAGTGCGCTCGATATGATACGAAGGCCAGAACGGCATAAATTGATTATATTTGTTTTGATAAGAATGCGAAAACAACCTTGACAGGGCGGCTATGTTGATATTCCAAATACCGCCATATTTTTTGTGTAAAGCCGAAAGCGATATCCAGCTTCTAGCCAGAGGGTATTTGAGTATCGCTGTATAAGGACGAAAGGGATTCTTGAAGGATACCAAAATATCTCTAAATTTTAGTGCTTTTTCAGCGGATCAATTCAAAATCGCGTATAAAATAATATTTCTGTTTTAGCACTCAAGTCGTAACAATATTTAATCATTGTAGATGAAAAATTCACACAATTTGCCGTATGAAAAGACATTTTGACAGTCTTTTGTTCTTCGTTTTAATATATCTGTTATTTCCTTTTCTTCATCTCATTTTATCTTCTATTTTTTGTACTAAATAAAACAAAAAATTTAAAATTACACCCGAGTTTTTAAGCAAGACAACTCATACAACTTTTCCTTCAAAATATATTTTTAGATTAACATTAAGTAACATTAATATCAAATGGGGTCAACAAAATGTTTATAAAAATAAAACACGAAGAACAGTATTCAACGAAGATGACGAAATAGAAAATAAATTGTTTGTTATCACATATTTCCTATACCTAAACTGTTAAAGAAAAATAATATACATAATTTATTATTGAAAATCTCTTTTCACGGTCTTTCCAGTGATCTTGGTCATGTTGCCAAATTTTCAAATTTTTCGGATCAGTACTTTCCTAGAGATCGATCGATGTAATTCCCGGTGGGACACCCTGTATAGGGTATTCCATTAAAAAAAGAAAACACGAGTTCTGAAAATGCTACATTCAATTGTATTTGTCGTACGTTGCAAGTTTTTAATCCTTCCACTTTTAACGGGAAAACTGAGGTCACTTTTGGCGTGACCATCCTGTATATCAATTTGTGTGAACACTTGTTAATTGTACACAGGGCCATCCAAGCTATCCATAGAGTCAAGGTTCAAAAATATATCTTCGTATTATGTGGTAAACTAGTAGGTATTAAATAAAATACTTATAATCTAATTGAAAATAAAAAATTATATTATTAATAATATCAGAACTTTAAAAATTGCATTTACAATAAAATTAAGTAACAGAAAAAAAAACAAAGTGATATATGTATTTATTTAATAATTAACAAAATTGTTATGAATATTAAAAAATATGAAAAAATATAAAAACAAATTTTCATAACGTAACTTATCTATTTACATACAAGACAACGCCGCGAGCTTTCCTTTAACAAAATATTTTAAAAACATAGTGAATGTTTTTATAAAACGGGTTTATTCGTCCATCTTTTAAATTTGCAAATTTACTTATAATGTCTTCACAAAATTGAGGATCGGCACTAAGACTTTGCAGTAGTTCTTTTTATATTGATAAGATGTTTAAGCGCTCTTGCGTGATCGTATTTCTAAGTCTTAAGAGTCCTAAGACACAAAAAGTTTCTTTCTACCGAGACACTTGTTGCAGGAATTGTTAGAAACTGGGCAAACTAATTTGTATGTTTCCGAAAATACTATTTTAAATTAATTGCATAATATTTCTATCGTTTTTTGAACGTCTAAATTACGACGAGCCGCCGCCACTGGTAGGTACCATAACCATTGAACAGCAAGTTACACAATAAGGTATACGTACTACCAACTGAATAATGAATTGAACATATGTGAACTAAAAACTCATATTCAATTATAAATCGTGGTGAATACGTTAACAGTCTTAAAAATACTAAATTGTATAATTCCAAAATAATTATTATTTGTTTTTATTAGCGTATTAATATTTAAAATGTAAAAAATATTTTATTTATTCATGTGTCTGGCTAAAAAGCTTTATTTATTCATTGTAGTTCACTACAGATTAAAAAAGTATTAAAATCTAGGTTAATGACAGAATGTTAAGGTAGGTTAAGATTCACTCTCGATAAAGCTTGTAGGTCAGTGGTCAAGAGCTCTCTGAAGAGGAGTTTGAAAATATTTCTTTTCAGGGTATATAAATATTCATTTAAAATTTTTTTAAACTTGTAGGTATTCGTATTCTACTCATTTTTCCCTATCTTTCCCTTAAAATTATGACTGAATCACCCTGTATACAGGTATATTTCTTATTTTAAGACGGATTCGTTTTAAATTTAGATAATTCTGAATAGTTCTGGAGATATCCGAAGAAAACCGATTTCTTTTTTTGTCGTATTTCACTTGTTTTTCAGATAATATTGTATAAAAGTTTGATACAATTTGTTCCTGTCACGACTTTAAGAACGATTGTGCGAATTTTCAGTGTGTGCCACTTCAAATAAGCAAGAACGTAAAGAGCATGAATCAACCTGTACAATCATGAGTTCACCTTGTACTACAACACCTTGATCTCAGCTCACGTTCCAAAATACAGGGTTGCGTCGAAGACAGTTAAAATATATTCTAGGTCCGCCACCTCCGACCCATTTTAGGTCATTTCTCAACACTATATATTTAGATTCCTTTCGAGCCTTTGAGGCCGTTTTATGGGGCGGCAGGTGCGATCGTCCGTTTGACCGACTGCCTGGAAAATCATCGACTTGAAATACAATGGAGGCCGAAGTGATGCTCGCCGAAGGCTCTTTGTGACCCATCGATTGATTGTAGCCGATACAGAGGAGCGACGGGAGACCGCCTCACGGTGTCCCTTTGGCATAGGTCGGATATGACCGCGGGATATGCCTTTGGAAGATAGGAATTGTACCACGGAACTCCATTAGAGAAAACCTAGCGCTGTATTTTTTACACAGATGAAAAAGGGGTAATATGACCGATTGAACTGTGTCATGAAAATAATAATTAAACAAAAAGTTTCACATTTTCGTTCATAAAATAAATGGGGAAATATGGATCGTTGGAAGTAACATAATATTAGGAAAAGGTAGGAATTCTGTTATAAATTACCATAAAAAAATAGACTACAGATTAATCTTGCAATACCTTTCATATAGTAAATGGAAGAATATGAAGCATACTTCAAATTTTCTTTCATAGAACAAAATGGGGGAATATGGATCGTGGAGTAATATGATCATTTCACATTTTCAATGTCATAAAGCACTATTTAAAATTATTAAACTAAAAACTAACTCCATATTTTTCATACAATAAATTAAGGAAGTATGGGTCATATGATAATTCTTACAGCTCAAAGGAGATAGGAATAGTCATACATCACGAATAACAAAAATTTACTCAAAAACTAGCCTCTCATCTTATTTCATAAAATAAACTGGTAGAATAAGGGCCATAGAATGATATATTTTGCTTTGAAAATAGGAATCCCATATTTTGTTTCATAAAATAGTGTAAGGAATATAGCTATATAAGGAAATATGATCATCTTTGTCGGAGGAGACAGGAATATGTCATATTACTATTATTTATTAAAAAAGAACGTATATCACATGATAACAATAAACTAAGAGGGTAATATGAAAATATTTGTCTTAAAGATAGGAGTCCTGTCATATTTTAATACTAAATTTCGTTCTTTTCTCAATAACATGAGGGAATATGGATCATAACGTGGTATATACGATCATCTTTGCCTCGAAGAGAGAATTTCGTCATAACTATTTAAAAAAAAACTAAAAATTAATCCAATATTTTCTCTCTCATATAACTGGGGGAATATGAATCCATAGATAGTAATATAATTGTTTTTGCCTCGGAGAATATATTAACTGTCATAAATCACAACTAAAAAAAAACTAAACTAAAAATGATTAACATTTATTTTCACATAATTAATTTGAGAATATGGATCATAGGGTAAAATGATCGTTTACACCTCAAAGAAGAGAGGAATTGTGTCATAAACTACTAGTAAAATGGGTATACCAAAAACAATATTTTTATATAATAAAAGTAAGTAGTAATCATTATTAATTTAATGTTACTACAAAAAAAAACATTCTGTAGACTTTTGTGCAAGTTGTCATATTGATTAATATGTCATATTTTACCCTCCTATTTGAATAACATGGCAATTTGATCCGTCACGTATCAAAGTCACCTAACAAAATCCTACGACATTCAATGCAATCATTATCTCCTATAAATACATAGATCATAAAATTAAAGCTTGAATAAAAATGTGTTGCCATATTACCCCAATTTACTCTTAACGTTTTTAAAAACAAAACGTAAGGTGATTTACCTAAAACTTTGTTTTGCATTTGTTTTAAGCAAGAACCCGGAACTTTTCAATGTAAAGTACTCGTACGTACAACATAACAAATTGCTGCAATTTTCTATTCTGGCACAATGGCAGAAAATACGACATAGATTTGAAAGAGACTTAGACAAATACACAATAAAACCGTAGGTATATTTTTCAAGCTGTTTTATTCACTCGTGGATAAAAGAACTAAACAGAACCTGTAAATTAATTCGGAAATATGCCCGAAACAATTTAGGAGGGTATATGTTATACCGTGATATAAATATTTATTTCAGACATGCCAATTATCAGAGATATTATTAGATTTATTCGTTTCACCGCCCCCTTTTGTTTAGGCAGAGCTGAAATATGAACACTTTCAATTCTAACACGTTCTTTTATTGATCAATTTTGCGGAGAATTAAAGAATTTGCCGCTTAAATATAGATTTTGAAATGCGTCAAAAAGTCGAATTAATGGCGAAGGCGCCCGTGTTACTCGAATTAAATTTTCGTAATCTATTTAAATTAAAGGTCAATTGTTTTTCTTATTGCGTGCACAGAAAGAAATGTTATAAAAAGCCGTCACATTACGTATTGTAGTTCACGATGTTGTGCGAAAAATTGTTACAAAATGTAAGTAATCATACTCGTATATAAAATGTATTTTCGTATACCAACCTAATTCTATAAAAAATGTATTTTATTGTACTAATATCTTCCTGATGAATGCCACAATTTATACTTATCTTTGCATTTATAACAGAAAGTGGTATAAATACAGAGTGTTCTACTTAAGGACTCGACAGTTTAATTTTTCGACTGCTACTAACAATTTTTTTTGTTAAATGAATTTGGTGAAGGCGCGACGAAAACGTGTTCTACAAATTTTATCATTCAAAGCCACGACCAACTACGACAATTTTTATAATATTAAACTTGGGGAAGTTTTATTAGGGATGTTTAGGAAAAAAATCTAGCGGTTCTTACTCAAAGTGGCCTGAAACATAAATGTATACATTTTTCTAATACCAGCATATACAGGGTGCCCCGTAATTCATTAAAATCCCTCAAATAAAATAAAAAACTCTAATAAATAAAAAAAATTGAGGAGGGTGGTTAGACCCTAAGATCCCGACTTAGATCGACCTTCACCCATTGAGTTTTCTAATGAAATTTGAATTTTGATAAAAAAGTTATTATTTTTTTTACATGAATGTTTTATTGAGTTTTTGGATAAATTTATTACCAATCGAAAGTAAAATATGTATACAATATGCCAAAGTTCGGTCGACATTTTTGTTCCTTGCATAAAACCAGGTAGACAGGTATAAACAGGTAACTTTGAATTGAACTTTAATTTTGAATTGAACTGAATTTTGAATTGAATTGATTTGAATTGAATTTTGAATTGAATTTTAATTTTTTATAAAAAATAGCCGCATTTTTTTTTTTGGCATTTATTTAACTTCGAAATGATCGGTCAGTCATAAGTCATAAGAAATTATAATAATAATAATTCATAATGGCATTTTCAATTTTTTTATAGCTGCATTGAACACTGATTTTTTAAAATTTACTATTTTCGTTACTATAGTGAGTATTTTTTCAACTTTATTATAGTAATTATAGTTTAATTAAAATATTAGTCTTTAGTGCATAAATGAGTACAAAAATATTTCAAGTTTCTGCAAAATCTATAAAATGTCGAATATATTTATATATTATACTATATACTTTTATACTATTTTCGTTACTATAGTGAATATTTTTTCAACTTTATTGTAGTAATTATAGTTTAATTAAAAAATAGTCTTTAATGCATAAATCAGTACAAAAATATTTAAAGTTTCTGCAAAATCTATTCAATGTCGAATTATGGTAAAGTATTTTTTATGATCTAAGTTTGTGTAGAGACTGTTGCAGAGCAACACGAAAACAAAAAAAGTTGTTGAAAAATCAAATAAAATTGATGACATGTTTTTCTAAATTCTATGAATCTATTTGTGTAGTTGTATAATATTCAGGAAATAAAGAAAATTATTCAAATCAGCACAAGAGTTTATACAGTCCACTCTATCGAATAACATTGTTATATACTATAATATATACTTTTATACTATTTTCATTACTATAGTGAGTATTTTTTCAACTTTATTATAGTGATTACTGATTATAGTTTCATTAAATGGTGCATAAATCAGTATAAAAATATTTCAAGTTTCTGCAAAATCTATAAAATGTCGAATATATTTCACAATTTTATAATTACGTGAAATATACAGTGTTTATGAATTTTTAGAATTTAGGTCAAGTAAAAGTGGTACCTACAATGATGACAAATCAATCCTAACTTAAATCTATCGCAAGTACTAAAAAATCGTGTCTTGAAGAACAGCTTGACTGAAATCATATTATTTTTCAGGACTATTCTTCTTTCAAAGTTAAGAAATAGCTGTCAGACATAAAAAATAAATCCTGAATTTTAATCTTTGTACTCTTATATTAAAATATTGCTACGGTGAGTGATGGTATGGCGGAAATTTCCGTAACCTCAGTGCACCATCAGTCACTGTTAAACATTTCACGAAGCGCAATACAGCGGATTTTAACAAAAGAAATATGCATCTTCATCCTTTTGTTAAAATCCGCCGCATTTCTTTTCTGGCACTTATTAACTGCGAAATGATATGTTTAGCCATAAGAAATTATGATCATTCATAATAGCATTTTCTAATTTTTTTTCATAGCTACATTGAACAGTGAACATTGATTTTTTTTAAATGTACTATTTTCGTTACTATAATGAATATTTTTTTCAACTTTATTATAGTAATTATCGTTTAATTAAAATATTTATTTGGTGTATAACTTTTTCAGTACAAAAATATTTCAAATTTCTGCTAATATCGAATATATTTCACAAATTTATAATTACGTGAATATACAGTTTATGGGTTTTTAGAATTTAAGTCAAGTAAAAGTGGTACAATAATGACACGTCAAGCTAAGTTAAACCTATTGCAAGTACTAAAAAATCGGGTAATCTTGAACAGCTTCAGGATTATTCTTTTTTTCAAAGTTAAGAAATAGCTGTCTGACATAAAAAAATTTAATCCTGAATTTTAATCTTTGCATTTTTATATTAAAATACACAAATTTAATGACTATTCAGTTCAAAAAGGCAAAAAAAAATTATTTGAGTATCGAAAATTGAGAAATGGTTATAATAGTGATACATGTTTTAAATACTTTCCGAGAAATTGTGGAAACAAGCTTGTAGACAGTCTGGTTTGCCGGTGACTTAGTGGATGAAACTTCTCTGCATATCCTGGGCGAGTGCTCAGGATTTGCACTAGTAAAATGCTACTGCTGATTTTTGGAACCTAAGGATCCGAGAGAAGTGTCGGCAAAGGACGCACAATAAGATTCATAAGGCTTCGGTAGTATGGGACTTGAATAGAACCTAACCACAAGAAGAAGAAGAAGAAGTACCTAGTATCCAAAAACATCAATCTCCTTGAATTGAATTGAATCCTAGAAATGTATACATTTTTAATACAGCTCTTTCCTCGTGTGCCCTGATTTGAATCCTCCCCGTATTCGTTCAAAATTTTTATTCCTTCCGCGTTTTCCTCCTCAGTATGAACTAATGCAATAATCTAGAGTGCCGTTTTACACTCTCATTTGTCGGTAAACCTTCCAGAGTATTGGTCCCGAGGGTAAAGCGATTCTGAAAATTAATTTCTATCTCCGAATCCGTCTTTGTTTTGAAACGGCACCGGGAGAGGGCATCCATCACTTAAAGTGCCTCGTGCGACATTGTTTACCCAAAGTCTTCGAGTTCTAATGGAAATGTGTATATTCCGGTGATTAACCACCCATACATATTCTCTTTGGTTCATTTTCGTACGTAAAAATAGACCGTAATGACATCTTCATAAATATTTTATTTGTATTTGAGAGGCGAATAGTGTTAATAGGGGGGAGTGGTTACGATAGGGGCTAAATCGACAACTAGGAATCGGAAACATATTCGGGTTTGATATTTTTAACTTCATATAGTAACTAGTGCCCACACCATGGCTAAGGCCATTACCACCTAGTTACATGTTACTGGGTAACGCAACAAAACGCTAGCCATATGGATTTACATATTAAAAAATCAATCAAATAAATATATAAGTACAAGTACAAAATAAATGTGTATCATCCAGTGGTTAAAGTCCATAATGGAGGTTTAGTTATGAACGAAAAAAAAACAATCTATAACATTTAGTTAGTCTTTTGAATTCGAGTTAGTAATATACATTTTTAAAAAGCGCTGCTAATAAAAACTCAAGCCTTTTGCAAGCTTTTTTATTATATAAAACGAAGTTTAAAAACGCAAAATTACAAATCACAGGGTGATTGTCAGAATGTCATTAATTTTAACCACGTATTCGGACGGCCTAATAGTCAGAAAATAGAAAAAAAAAAATTTACTCGGCCTTTTAAAAAATAAGCAAATTACTCCAAAACTCCCGCTAACTCGGCGCCCTACTTCGCAATAGGGAACGCGTCGGCCGGTGAACTACAAAGCGTTCGAACGTTGAAGAGAAACAGCTGATTTCCCCAGTCGTCTTGAATTTTGCAATTGGTTTGAAAATCTAAGTGCAGCGGATCCGGACTTAACAAAGTGCTATAGACGGATGAGTGAGTGTTTTTTAGCCGTACTGTCATTTTAAATAGGTAGATAGTGTAGTTTCAAGATATCATGAGCCGTAAAATGCGCGAAAGGCGTGGCGTATCCGCATAATTCTTCTAATAAGCACGTTGTGAAAGAAAACATTGACTCAGAATCAGACCAAGTGTCTCATTATAATCAGAAATGAATTAAGGTGCTCTGGTATCAATAAAGTCAACTGGCGAACGTTCGTTATATATATTTTTATTGCTTACATTAAAATAATAAAGAATAGGGCATTTTATTATGATTATAATCGTATCAAAGGGTTGTTTACGCTATGAGAGCTCGAAATAGACTGTGAATAATAGATGTAATGTTTTTAGGACGTAGAATAATTTAGGCGGCGGTCGGAATTATGTTTCTGCGCATATGAAGGTCAAAGCTCATAAAATTTTGAAACAACTCTACCATACTACTCTTTGAATAGCAATAAGTCACACAATAGGGTACACGTACTACAAACTGAATAATTAATTGAATATAATACTAAAAACCCACATTCAATTATCAAACATAGTGGAAACGTTAACAATATTAAATATATTATATAACATTTATTACCCTTACACGTATGATTTTATTAACAAATAAATAATAATTTTTAATATTTAAAACGTAAAAAAATATCTATTTTTGTCGTTCACTATTAAAAACGCAATAAAAGCTAGGTTAGTGACCGAATACTGTAGGCCAAGATTCACTCTCGATAAACCTTTGTATTCGTATTCCTCATTTTTTCATATCTTCCCTTAAAATTAATAACATTATGACTGAGCCACACTGTATATGTTGATGTTAATTCAACAAAATAAAAATGTAAATATACAATTTCTAGTGAAAATTAGTTTCTCGTTTATTTATTGCCATTTATTTTGCGCAAAACGTAGTACAATAAGCGCGACAGACATCATTGTCATTGTTGGGGTTCTGATTGCCTATCAGGATCTAATATTAGAAATAATTCTGGATAATTTTACGCATCTGTTTTACACATTTACTGTGAATAATACCTACATTATGTTGTTTAAAGCAATACAAATGACGAATTTTTTAAATGAAATAAAATTAGCATTTGGAATTAGGGGAAACAGAAAGCACAATTCAGCTTGTACAAAACTTCGTCTTTTGAGAAAACAAAAATATGAAGTTTAGATTGATTTTTTTTCTGTTCCACCGCAAATAAGTTTTCAACAGGTGGAAGATAAAATGTTTCATGACTCAACAGTTATCAAAATCTCCTTCGTCTAAATTCTAATTTACAACCCGATTTAAATTACCGAAATACGGAGATGTTTCGGAATAACCACACCACACCCAACAATTATACAGAGTGCCCTCAAAAGACACGAACCCCCTAATATCTTGTCCGGATGGGGTCTTTTTAAATAAAAGTTTTGAATAAAAATTGTAAGACTTGAAGATACCAAAAAGCTGTTGACCTTGGATTTGACCTTAACCTTAATTTCAAAGGTCAAACCAAGTCAACTCGAATATATTAAAAAGAACACCCTACTTTTTATTGAAGCAGTTGATAGTGTCGAATTTTACGTCCGAATATGGGGTCTGGAAATTTTTCCTGTATGGCTTTGCAGGTTATTTGGAGGTCGAACTAATTTTTCTTTGATTAACTCAAGAAAAATGTTTCTAGAAAAATTTGTAGCATTTTGAATGTAAAATTATATGTTGACCTTGGATTTGTCTCAACAGCTGATTAGATATCAGTCTGCAGAATGGCTCTATCATCAGATTTTAATTGTTAACCTAACAATGTGTTAAATTTCAAAACTGTTGTCAAGATCATACTAATAGTTTTAGTTCAATACGCCTATTAAATTCTTTTACTTTTATATCCACTGTTTTGTGAAAATTTTGACTTTCAAATGACCTGTAAGGACGTTCTGAAAAAATGTTTTGTTTGCAGATTCCGACATAAAACTTGGTGCTATATCGGTTGCTGCCATAAAAATAATGTATTCCATTTGACATTAAGTTGACCTTACTTTGACCTTGCAACTTTTGAAGGCCAAATCAAAGGTCACCGTCTAATTGGTCATTCAATATCTTACAAATTTTGCCTGAAACTATTTTGTCAAGTTAATCAGAGAAAAAAATGACAAACATCCTTCAAGGACATACATACAATCTGAGGTACTATCNGTGACCCATTTCCTTCGTTCTTTCATAGAGTCACTCCACACGTCGGCCGTTCCATGGCTAGTACCATAGCATAGGTTGTGTGAATACGCCTATCTATATATTTTTTTTATTAATGTGACCGAATTGTGGAAATAAGGTCTGTTTATTTATATTTTCAATTAAAATTAGGTCAACTTTATTATTTTTGTCACTTTTCATTTTGACTAGGAACTGTCGCAAGAATGTAAATAAGCAGACCTTATTTCCTCTATTCGGTCACATAAATAAAAAAAATATATGTATAGGCGTATTCACACGACCCATTGCGTGGCACGCGTACCATGGGACAGCTGTCGTGTGTAATGACTACGCGGAACCGGATCAGCAAAATGAGCCGGATTTGTTAGATACAATTTAAACGTCTATACGGGGTGATTCAGGCATAATGTCATTAATTTTAACGGCGTATTCGGAAAAACTCGTATTCAACATGGTGAAAACGTTAATAATGTTAAAAATACAAAATTGTAATAACGTAACATTAGAAAACAATTATTATCCTTATACATTTGTTTTTATTAACGTATTAATATTTAAAATTTAAAAAATATTTTATTCATGTGTCTGGCTAAAAAGCTTTATTTATTCATTGTAGTTCACTACAGATTAAAAATGTATTAAAATCTAGGTTAATGACAGAATGTTAAGGTAGGTTAAGATTCACTCTCGATAAAGCTTGTAGGTCAGTGGTCAAGAGCTGTCTGAAGAGGAGTTTGAAAATATTTCTTTTCAGGGTATATAAATATTCATTTAAAATTTTTTTAAACTTGTAGGTATTCGTATTCTACTCATTTTTCCCTATCTTTCCCTTAAAATTATGACTGAATCACCCTGTATACAGGTATATTTCTTATTTTAAGACGGATTCGTTTTAAATTTAGATAATTCTGAATAGTTCTGGAGATATCCGAAGAAAACCGATTTCTTTTTTTGTCGTATTTCACTTGTTTTTCAGATAATATTGTATAAAAGTTTGATACAATTTGTTCCTGTCACGACTTTAAGAACGATTGTGCGAATTTTCAGTGTGTGCCACTTCAAATAAGCAAGAACGTAAAGAGCATGAATCAACCTGTACAATCATGAGTTCACCTTGTACTACAACACCTTGATCTCAGCTCACGTTCCAAAATACAGGGTTGCGTCGAAGACAGTTAAAATATATTCTAGGTCCGCCACCTCCGACCCATTTTAGGTCATTTCTCAACACTATATATTTAGATTCCTTTCGAGCCTTTGAGGCCGTTTTATGGGGCGGCAGGTGCGATCGTCCGTTTGACCGACTGCCTGGAAAATCATCGACTTGAAATACAATGGAGGCCGAAGTGATGCTCGCCGAAGGCTCTTTGTGACCCATCGATTGATTGTAGCCGATACAGAGGAGCGACGGGAGACCGCCTCACGGTGTCCCTTTGGCATAGGTCGGATATGACCGCGGGATATGCCTTTGGAAGATAGGAATTGTACCACGGAACTCCATTAGAGAAAACCTAGCGCTGTATTTTTTACACAGATGAAAAAGGGGTAATATGACCGATTGAACTGTGTCATGAAAATAATAATTAAACAAAAAGTTTCACATTTTCGTTCATAAAATAAATGGGGAAATATGGATCGTTGGAAGTAACATAATATTAGGAAAAGGTAGGAATTCTGTTATAAATTACCATAAAAAAATAGACTACAGATTAATCTTGCAATACCTTTCATATAGTAAATGGAAGAATATGAAGCATACTTCAAATTTTCTTTCATAGAACAAAATGGGGGAATATGGATCGTGGAGTAATATGATCATTTCACATTTTCAATGTCATAAAGCACTATTTAAAATTATTAAACTAAAAACTAACTCCATATTTTTCATACAATAAATTAAGGAAGTATGGGTCATATGATAATTCTTACAGCTCAAAGGAGATAGGAATAGTCATACATCACGAATAACAAAAATTTACTCAAAAACTAGCCTCTCATCTTATTTCATAAAATAAACTGGTAGAATAAGGGCCATAGAATGATATATTTTGCTTTGAAAATAGGAATCCCATATTTTGTTTCATAAAATAGTGTAAGGAATATAGCTATATAAGGAAATATGATCATCTTTGTCGGAGGAGACAGGAATATGTCATATTACTATTATTTATTAAAAAAAGAACGTATATCACATGATAACAATAAACTAAGAGGGTAATATGAAAATATTTGTCTTAAAGATAGGAGTCCTGTCATATTTTAATACTAAATTTCGTTCTTTTCTCAATAACATGAGGGAATATGGATCATAACGTGGTATATACGATCATCTTTGCTTCGAAGAGAGAATTTCGTCATAACAACTATTTAAAAAAACTAAAAATTAATCCAATATTTTCTCTCATATAACTGGGGGAATATGAATCCATAGATAGTAATATAATTGTTTTTGCCTCGGATAATATATTAACTGTCATAAATCACAACTAAAAAAAAAAACAACTAAAAATGATTAACATTTATTTTCACATAATTAATTTGAGAATATGGATCATAGGGTAAAATGATCGTTTACACCTCAAAGAAGAGAGGAATTGTGTCATAAACTACTAGTAAAATGGGTATACCAAAAACAATATTTTTATATAATAAAAGTAAGTAGTAATCATTATTAATTTAATGTTACTACAAAAAAAAACATTCTGTAGACTTTTGTGCAAGTTGTCATATTGATTAATATGTCATATTTTACCCTCCTATTTGAATAACATGGCAATTTGATCCGTCACGTATCAAAGTCACCTAACAAAATCCTACGACATTCAATGCAATCATTATCTCCTATAAATACATAGATCATAAAATTAAAGCTTGAATAAAAATGTGTTGCCATATTACCCCAATTTACTCTTAACGTTTTTAAAAACAAAACGTAAGGTGATTTACCTAAAACTTTGTTTTGCATTTGTTTTAAGCAAGAACCCGGAACTTTTCAATGTAAAGTACTCGTACGTACAACATAACAAATTGCTGCAATTTTCTATTCTGGCACAATGGCAGAAAATACGACATAGATTTGAAAGAGACTTAGACAAATACACAATAAAACCGTAGGTATATTTTTCAAGCTGTTTTATTCACTCGTGGATAAAAGAACTAAACAGAACCTGTAAATTAATTCGGAAATATGCCCGAAACAATTTAGGAGGGTATATGTTATACCGTGATATAAATATTTATTTCAGACATGCCAATTATCAGAGATATTATTAGATTTATTCGTTTCACCGCCCCCTTTTGTTTAGGCAGAGCTGAAATATGAACACTTTCAATTCTAACACGTTCTTTTATTGATCAATTTTGCGGAGAATTAAAGAATTTGCCGCTTAAATATAGATTTTGAAATGCGTCAAAAAGTCGAATTAATGGCGAAGGCGCCCGTGTTACTCGAATTAAATTTTCGTAATCTATTTAAATTAAAGGTCAATTGTTTTTCTTATTGCGTGCACAGAAAGAAATGTTATAAAAAGCCGTCACATTACGTATTGTAGTTCACGATGTTGTGCGAAAAATTGTTACAAAATGTAAGTAATCATACTCGTATATAAAATGTATTTTCGTATACCAACCTAATTCTATAAAAAATGTATTTTATTGTACTAATATCTTCCTGATGAATGCCACAATTTATACTTATCTTTGCATTTATAACAGAAAGTGGTATAAATACAGAGTGTTCTACTTAAGGACTCGACAGTTTAATTTTTCGACTGCTACTAACAATTTTTTTTGTTAAATGAATTTGGTGAAGGCGCGACGAAAACGTGTTCTACAAATTTTATCATTCAAAGCCACGACCAACTACGACAATTTTTATAATATTAAACTTGGGGAAGTTTTATTAGGGATGTTTAGGAAAAAAATCTAGCGGTTCTTACTCAAAGTGGCCTGAAACATAAATGTATACATTTTTCTAATACCAGCATATACAGGGTGCCCCGTAATTCATTAAAATCCCTCAAATAAAATAAAAAACTCTAATAAATAAAAAAAATTGAGGAGGGTGGTTAGACCCTAAGATCCCGACTTAGATCGACCTTCACCCATTGAGTTTTCTAATGAAATTTGAATTTTGATAAAAAAGTTATTATTTTTTTTACATGAATGTTTTATTGAGTTTTTGGATAAATTTATTACCAATCGAAAGTAAAATATGTATACAATATGCCAAAGTTCGGTCGACATTTTTGTTCCTTGCATAAAACCAGGTAGACAGGTATAAACAGGTAACTTTGAATTGAACTTTAATTTTGAATTGAACTGAATTTTGAATTGAATTGATTTGAATTGAATTTTGAATTGAATTTTAATTTTTTATAAAAAATAGCCGCATTTTTTTTTTTGGCATTTATTTAACTTCGAAATGATCGGTCAGTCATAAGTCATAAGAAATTATAATAATAATAATTCATAATGGCATTTTCAATTTTTTTATAGCTGCATTGAACACTGATTTTTTAAAATTTACTATTTTCGTTACTATAGTGAGTATTTTTTCAACTTTATTATAGTAATTATAGTTTAATTAAAATATTAGTCTTTAGTGCATAAATGAGTACAAAAATATTTCAAGTTTCTGCAAAATCTATAAAATGTCGAATATATTTATATATTATACTATATACTTTTATACTATTTTCGTTACTATAGTGAATATTTTTTCAACTTTATTGTAGTAATTATAGTTTAATTAAAAAATAGTCTTTAATGCATAAATCAGTACAAAAATATTTAAAGTTTCTGCAAAATCTATTCAATGTCGAATTATGGTAAAGTATTTTTTATGATCTAAGTTTGTGTAGAGACTGTTGCAGAGCAACACGAAAACAAAAAAAGTTGTTGAAAAATCAAATAAAATTGATGACATGTTTTTCTAAATTCTATGAATCTATTTGTGTAGTTGTATAATATTCAGGAAATAAAGAAAATTATTCAAATCAGCACAAGAGTTTATACAGTCCACTCTATCGAATAACATTGTTATATACTATAATATATACTTTTATACTATTTTCATTACTATAGTGAGTATTTTTTCAACTTTATTATAGTGATTACTGATTATAGTTTCATTAAATGGTGCATAAATCAGTATAAAAATATTTCAAGTTTCTGCAAAATCTATAAAATGTCGAATATATTTCACAATTTTATAATTACGTGAAATATACAGTGTTTATGAATTTTTAGAATTTAGGTCAAGTAAAAGTGGTACCTACAATGATGACAAATCAATCCTAACTTAAATCTATCGCAAGTACTAAAAAATCGTGTCTTGAAGAACAGCTTGACTGAAATCATATTATTTTTCAGGACTATTCTTCTTTCAAAGTTAAGAAATAGCTGTCAGACATAAAAAATAAATCCTGAATTTTAATCTTTGTACTCTTATATTAAAATATTGCTACGGTGAGTGATGGTATGGCGGAAATTTCCGTAACCTCAGTGCACCATCAGTCACTGTTAAACATTTCACGAAGCGCAATACAGCGGATTTTAACAAAAGAAATATGCATCTTCATCCTTTTGTTAAAATCCGCCGCATTTCTTTTCTGGCACTTATTAACTGCGAAATGATATGTTTAGCCATAAGAAATTATGATCATTCATAATAGCATTTTCTAATTTTTTTTCATAGCTACATTGAACAGTGAACATTGATTTTTTTTAAATGTACTATTTTCGTTACTATAATGAATATTTTTTTCAACTTTATTATAGTAATTATCGTTTAATTAAAATATTTATTTGGTGTATAACTTTTTCAGTACAAAAATATTTCAAATTTCTGCTAATATCGAATATATTTCACAAATTTATAATTACGTGAATATACAGTTTATGGGTTTTTAGAATTTAAGTCAAGTAAAAGTGGTACAATAATGACACGTCAAGCTAAGTTAAACCTATTGCAAGTACTAAAAAATCGGGTAATCTTGAACAGCTTCAGGATTATTCTTTTTTTCAAAGTTAAGAAATAGCTGTCTGACATAAAAAAATTTAATCCTGAATTTTAATCTTTGCATTTTTATATTAAAATACACAAATTTAATGACTATTCAGTTCAAAAAGGCAAAAAAAAATTATTTGAGTATCGAAAATTGAGAAATGGTTATAATAGTGATACATGTTTTAAATACTTTCCGAGAAATTGTGGAAACAAGCTTGTAGACAGTCTGGTTTGCCGGTGACTTAGTGGATGAAACTTCTCTGCATATCCTGGGCGAGTGCTCAGGATTTGCACTAGTAAAATGCTACTGCTGATTTTTGGAACCTAAGGATCCGAGAGAAGTGTCGGCAAAGGACGCACAATAAGATTCATAAGGCTTCGGTAGTATGGGACTTGAATAGAACCTAACCACAAGAAGAAGAAGAAGAAGTACCTAGTATCCAAAAACATCAATCTCCTTGAATTGAATTGAATCCTAGAAATGTATACATTTTTAATACAGCTCTTTCCTCGTGTGCCCTGATTTGAATCCTCCCCGTATTCGTTCAAAATTTTTATTCCTTCCGCGTTTTCCTCCTCAGTATGAACTAATGCAATAATCTAGAGTGCCGTTTTACACTCTCATTTGTCGGTAAACCTTCCAGAGTATTGGTCCCGAGGGTAAAGCGATTCTGAAAATTAATTTCTATCTCCGAATCCGTCTTTGTTTTGAAACGGCACCGGGAGAGGGCATCCATCACTTAAAGTGCCTCGTGCGACATTGTTTACCCAAAGTCTTCGAGTTCTAATGGAAATGTGTATATTCCGGTGATTAACCACCCATACATATTCTCTTTGGTTCATTTTCGTACGTAAAAATAGACCGTAATGACATCTTCATAAATATTTTATTTGTATTTGAGAGGCGAATAGTGTTAATAGGGGGGAGTGGTTACGATAGGGGCTAAATCGACAACTAGGAATCGGAAACATATTCGGGTTTGATATTTTTAACTTCATATAGTAACTAGTGCCCACACCATGGCTAAGGCCATTACCACCTAGTTACATGTTACTGGGTAACGCAACAAAACGCTAGCCATATGGATTTACATATTAAAAAATCAATCAAATAAATATATAAGTACAAGTACAAAATAAATGTGTATCATCCAGTGGTTAAAGTCCATAATGGAGGTTTAGTTATGAACGAAAAAAAAACAATCTATAACATTTAGTTAGTCTTTTGAATTCGAGTTAGTAATATACATTTTTAAAAAGCGCTGCTAATAAAAACTCAAGCCTTTTGCAAGCTTTTTTATTATATAAAACGAAGTTTAAAAACGCAAAATTACAAATCACAGGGTGATTGTCAGAATGTCATTAATTTTAACCACGTATTCGGACGGCCTAATAGTCAGAAAATAGAAAAAAAAAAATTTACTCGGCCTTTTAAAAAATAAGCAAATTACTCCAAAACTCCCGCTAACTCGGCGCCCTACTTCGCAATAGGGAACGCGTCGGCCGGTGAACTACAAAGCGTTCGAACGTTGAAGAGAAACAGCTGATTTCCCCAGTCGTCTTGAATTTTGCAATTGGTTTGAAAATCTAAGTGCAGCGGATCCGGACTTAACAAAGTGCTATAGACGGATGAGTGAGTGTTTTTTAGCCGTACTGTCATTTTAAATAGGTAGATAGTGTAGTTTCAAGATATCATGAGCCGTAAAATGCGCGAAAGGCGTGGCGTATCCGCATAATTCTTCTAATAAGCACGTTGTGAAAGAAAACATTGACTCAGAATCAGACCAAGTGTCTCATTATAATCAGAAATGAATTAAGGTGCTCTGGTATCAATAAAGTCAACTGGCGAACGTTCGTTATATATATTTTTATTGCTTACATTAAAATAATAAAGAATAGGGCATTTTATTATGATTATAATCGTATCAAAGGGTTGTTTACGCTATGAGAGCTCGAAATAGACTGTGAATAATAGATGTAAGGTTTTTAGGACGTAGAATAATTTAGGCGGCGGTCGGAATTATGTTTCTGCGCATATGAAGGTCAAAGCTCATAAAATTTTGAAACAACTCTACCATACTACTCTTTGAATAGCAATAAGTCACACAATAGGGTACACGTACTACAAACTCAATAATTAATTGAATATAATACTAAAAACCCACATTCAATTATCAAACATAATGGAAACGTTAACAATATTAAAAATATTATATAACATTTATTACCCTTACACGTATGATTTTATTAACAAATAAATAATAATTTTTAATATTTAAAACGTAAAAAAATATCTATTTTTGTCGTTCACTATTAAAAACGCAATAAAAGCTAGGTTAGTGACCGAATACTGTAGGTCAAGATTCACTCTCGATAAACCTTTGTATTCGTATTCTTCTCATTTTTCCATATCTTCCCTTAAAATTAATAACATTATGACTGAGCCACACTGTATATGTTGATGTTAATACAACAAAATAAAAATGTAAATATACAATTTCTAGTGAAAATTAGTTTCTCGTTTATTTATTGTCATTTATTTTGCGCAAAACGTAGTACAATAAGCGCGACAGACATCATTGTCATTGCTGTGGTTCTGATTGCCTATCAGAATCTAATATTAGAAATAATTCTGGATAATTTTACGCATCTGTTTTACACATTTACTGTGAATAATACCTACATTATGTTGTTTAAAGCAATACAAATGACGAATTTTTTAAATGAAATAAAATTAGCATTTGGAATTAGGGGGGACAGAAAGCACAATTCAGCTTGTACAAAACTTCGTCTTTTGAGAAAAATATGAACTTTAGATCGATTTTTTGCTGTTCCACCGCAAATAGGTTTTCAACAGGTGGAAGATAAAATGTTTCATGACTCAACAGTTATCAAAATGCGCTATCCTGTGCATTAACTCTCTAAGATTATCTCCTCCGTCTAAATTCTAATTTACAACCCGATTTAAATTACCGAAATACGGAGATGTTTCGGAATAACCACACCACACCCAACAATTATACAGAGTGCCCTCAAAAGACACGAACCCCCTAATATCTTGTCCGGATGGGGTCTTTTTAAATAAAAGTTTTGAATAAAAATTGTAAGACTTGAAGATACCAAAAAGCTGTTGACCTTGGATTTGACCTTAACCTTAATTTCAAAGGTCAAACCAAGTCAACTCGAATATATTAAAAAGAACACCCTACTTTTTATTGAAGCAGTTGATAGTGTCGAATTTTACGTCCGAATATGGGGTCTGGAAATTTTTCCTGTATGGCTTTGCAGGTTATTTGGAGGTCGAACTAATTTTTCTTTGATTAACTCAAGAAAAATGTTTCTAGAAAAATTTGTAGCATTTTGAATGTAAAATTATATGTTGACCTTGGATTTGTCTCAACAGCTGATTAGATATCAGTCTGCAGAATGGCTCTATCATCAGATTTTAATTGTTAACCTAACAATGTGTTAAATTTCAAAACTGTTGTCAAGATCATACTAATAGTTTTAGTTCAATACGCCTATTAAATTCTTTTACTTTTATATCCACTGTTTTGTGAAAATTTTGACTTTCAAATGACCTGTAAGGACGTTCTGAAAAAATGTTTTGATTGCAGATTCCGACATAAAACTTGGTGCTATATCGGTTGCTGCCATAAAAATAATGTATTCCATTTGACATTAAGTTGACCTTACTTTGACCTTGCAACTTTTGAAGGCCAAATCAAAGGTCACCGTCTAATTGGTCATTCAATATCTTACAAATTTTGCCTGAAACTATTTTGTCAAGTTAATCAGAGAAAAAAATGACAAACATCCTTCAAGGACATACATACAATCTGAGGTACTATCGATTGCTAGCATATAAAAGGGTATTCTGTTTAATATTTTCATGTTGATCTTGGTTTTTCCTTGAAACTTAAGGACCATTTTTACCTGAAACTTTTTTTGAAAGGACTACACAGAAAAGTTATGGGGGTTGACACCTATAACGAGTTATTTAAAATCGTGCTATAACATAATAAATCTTGCAATAGTTGCCAAAATAATTAAATTAAGGTATCGATAATGCACGCGTCTACTTCTATTATTTACAAATACAGACTACAAATGGCAAAAGTAGTAATGACGCCTTACAAAGGAGGATCACTTTGGTAATGCCAAGGCAGCTGTCAGTTGTTTTTTGAATGTCAATTACAAAGTTTTATTTCTATTTCTTGAGAAAAGTAATCTAATTGCAGGCATTTTTGTGTGTTTTATATTGGTTCCATTTCACCCAAGGGTAATCCCTTGGGTGAAATGTGCATTTGTCTACAGTCCTAACCAATGTTACTTCTCCAGATAAATTAGTCTAGAAACATTTCACTGCTAGGCAATTTGTCAACAACTGAGATTTATTGCCTAGACGCCCAATGCGGCTGTGTTATACGCCGTTTGCCCGTGGCCGAGTTGCTGCGTCAGTGACCGAACCTGGTACATACTGTCAACCTCTTGGTTCTTCAATTGAGATCGGAAAGACTATACCATTGAACAACGCCATATTAATGTGAGTTACTTTCTTTATACGTTTATAAAAATTAGATTTATTTTATATTGTGGCAACCACACGGGCATTTTCAGTTAAATAATACTACTATTACGTGTCAACTAGCTATCAAATGAGGTAGGAGCGGTTTATAGATTAAATAGACTGAATTTAACTGAGTCATTCAAATCAAATCGGATAAAATTAAATCAAATAATTCATTGTGGAATAGGGAACTGAAAAACTATACAGGCTGTTACAAATTCGCTTCTCACTACAGGGATCTCGAAAATGGTAAGAGATACAATGTAGCTTAAATGGGGGACAAAGTTGCGTAATCAGGGGACCAACATTATGCCTCTAAAAAATCAAAGCTAACATGATTAATTTTCGAAATATTTGAAAAAACCGAAATTTTGGAAATCCGTTTTTGTTTCATTTCAGTGTTGTTTCAAATGATATTGAAAATTATGGCCACTTTTAGCCCTCTATCGAATGACAATCAATTTTTATATGTAACGTTTCGTCTCTCCAGAACCATCATCAACTTCATTTTTTTAAGTACGATCCTAGAAATTTTATTACATTTTTTGCAAGCTTTCATGACCCCCGATACTGCACTGTCTCAGCTTAAACCAGATTTAGACGTTTTGCTCGAAAAATTCATCTTCAGTGTATTCCTTCCAAATTTATCTAAATTTTTTATTTAGATTTCTTTGTTTATTGAATTATCGTACAGTGTGAGTGTAGTTAGACTGTGAAATCCATCTAGTTATTCAATCTATTACCACCACGCATTTAAATAAAACATTAAAGTTTTATTCCCCTGTCCATAGTTATTTCTAGGCTTCTCGAGTACTCAAAATTCAAACAAATTTCGATCTATTTTTTTCAGGATATTCATACAAATACATCTGACATGCTCTTTCACAGTTGCAGTCACAGATATAATAAATTCCGATGATATTAAGCTGATCTTCATTTTTAACCTTTGCCAAAACGAAAATGTCTTTGAACATTTACTGAAATTTTTTAATAAATAATATTCAGTTGGCGTTTTGGTTGTTCATATGCATTTTTAAGAATTAATTTGTCATAATAAAATTAAAATTGTAACAATGGTTTAATTTTGACGCAACAACTTATTGAGTTATGTATGACCAAGTGATGGTAATAGTTAATAATAATAAATGTTCTATTGTAGCGTGTGGTGGTAATAGTTTAAATAACTAGATGGATTTTACATGGTCTAATGACACTTACAATGTATGATAATTTAATAAACAAAGAAATCTAAATAAAAAATTTAGATACATTTGGAACGAATACATTGAAGATGAATTTTTCGAGACAAAACGTCTGAATCTGGTTAGGTATTGGGGGCCATGAAGGCTTGCAAAAAATGTAATAAAATTTCCAGGGTCGTATTTAAAAAAATGGAGTTGATGATGGTCCTGGAGAGACGAAACGTTATATATAAAAATTGAGTACGCCATTCGATAGAAGGCAAAAAGTGGCCACGAGAAAGTGTTCTTCGTTTTTCAATATCTCCTCAAACAAGGCTAAAATTAAACAAAAACGGATTTCCAAAATTTCGTTTTTTTTTTCAAATATTTCGAAAACTAATCAGGTTAGCCTTGATTTTTTAGAGGCATATTGTTGGTCCCCTGATTACGCAACTTTACCTCCATTTAAGCTATTTCGTACCTCTTACCGTTTCCGAGATTTCTGTACTGAGAAGCGAATTTGTAACAGCCTGTATATCAAAACTTTGTGTTAGATGCTTGTCAGTCGCCAGCCGTGTAACTTATAGATGATGGAAATGGAGTGCGGCCGAGCGACTTGGCATATACGTCATTGATATAAAAAGTCCAGCAGCGGTGGTCGTGGTTAGTACTTGAATGGTCGTCCACCTACTAGTGGCCTTATGTCGGTGTATTCACGGAAGCTATAAAAATTAAGGCAAGGTTTGAATAGGAATACATACCATCCATCGGATAAGATGTAAAACTGTTGGTCCCTTGTATAAACGCTGTTAGGTAAGTTATGCAAGGGTAGGGCTTCGCGACAAATTGGAGGTTTGCCCAAATTTCTAGCCAAAAAGCAAAAAAAAGCATAACCTGCATAGGTTGTCACTGTCAAACAACAAAACCCCTTCCTTCGCGTGCGCTCATGATTTTAATACAGGCACTAAAAACAACTATCACAAAAGTGTTTTACATGTAGAGAGACACCCCGTATATGCTCATCGATCAGTTAAATCACGAAACGGGCCCGTTCTTCGGTGCGAGGCACTACATCTAGCCAGCCGATCGATTCCTTTCTTTACGGCGTTACGGAATTGACTTCGCTTTTTAAAATAAACCAATTAAATTAGAGAAACAAAGCACTGTATCGCAAACAGCCGCTTTAACGACTGCAATAAACCCTCAGGCAAAGCGATATAATTCATGTTACTGCCGCCGGGAGCGTTACCAATCTGCACAGCTCATTTCAGGGAAATAATAATCTCTTCTTTGTCCTATGAGACTAATT
The DNA here is from genome assembly GCF_000390285.2 of Anoplophora glabripennis. Taxonomy (NCBI): domain Eukaryota; kingdom Metazoa; phylum Arthropoda; class Insecta; order Coleoptera; family Cerambycidae; genus Anoplophora; species Anoplophora glabripennis. The sequence continues at coordinate 671,926 of NW_019417182.1, read as the reverse complement.
AAAGTAGTTCGAATGAAATAAGTGGGTAAGCAGACAGAAGACATAAACCGGCATGGAAATGGTATTGTATTGGCAATTCATGTGGCAAATTTATAGAAATTTTTAACAGTTAAACGCAGTGGCGGCCCTTGAATTCCATGCTAGAGAGGGCGGAAATAATTAGATACAAAGTATTGAAAAAAAAATCAGATATAATTTGGTAGTGTTATTTTAATTTAAGTACTATTGAAATATAGGGAAAATGTACACATTATTTTTTATAGTGAATGTCTACTTTTCTGATTTTGTCTGAAATAAACTTTTCAACTACGTTTTCATTAAAGTTTGGTATTTCTCGTCCCACTGATTTTTGCAAGTGCTACAAAATTTAAGCTTTTACATTTTTTTTAAACACAGGAAACAATTGTAGGTAACAAAATTTTACACGACACTTGAACAAATTAAGTTCATAAAGAAAAAAATGCGGTATTTTACTGCTGCGCGACGGTAACCATGACCACCGCTGTAAACACTTTATAGGTAGACGCGAGCTACGAGAAGTCCACGTATCTGAATACGAATTTTGCAAATTGGGTGAAACTGACTACACATTACAAATTTAACATTTCCTATTTAATGTGTTTCACAAGTCTAATCTATTTAATTATCTAGGTACCTTTGTAAACTAAACGTCATTACACATTTTGATCACTCGAAATAATTATAAACCTCTGGCAGTGTAATTATTAGGATTGAATAACCAAGAATGGACGTTTCTTGGTACGTTTCTGAACGTAAAGGGTGTAAATTGAAACGAAACAAGCTCATGGCGTCATCAGCTGAGTTATGTTAAAAGTTATATCGTCGTTAAAATTAGTTGCCTCTCTGCAGTTGCAATCAAAAACTCAGTAGTGCAACAAATGCTGTAGTTTATACTTTTTATATTTTTTAATATATACAGGGTGATCCGCGAGGAACTTTGAGGGAACTTCCCCAAACAAAAATAAGCCTTGACGCAGAAATTCACTGTTTTCAGGTAAACGCCTACAAATATTTGTAAAAGAAATGTAATTTCAAAAAACACATAATGATAGTTCCATGTAATTGTATAGGGTAAATATTATCTACATTTAGTACATACTTACAGAACCATGCTAGTAATAAAGTGAAACTAACAGAGAACTTTAGAGATTTGGTTTTAGAAGCGACCACCGTAGTCTTTTCCTTACAGAAATTACACTTTTTCTTATTTGTAAATCTAACATAATTTGAAACTTTGTTAACGAAACCTTTGTTATTTTTCTAATAAATAATTCCTGCTACAATAATGTTATACTGTTTACATATTTTTCATGTTTAATTTATTCATTTGTTTATTATCTTTGGACGTCAACCTGACTCATATTTAGCTTTCTACTCATTAACATATTAATCAAAATGCTTTTGAAAAATGTAGATCCAATTACAAAACTAATAGAATATCCAATAATTATTATGCAAGTTACTCCAAAATGCGATTACAAGAGTAATTTCTTTCGTAAATGTGTTACTTTAACCAAGTAAGTATACATATGTAAATATTTAAATAAAAATACAGTTACGTATCATAAATGGAGCTAACCCCTCATATCTACGCCATTGGCAATTGAAAAGCAGTATTAGTACTATGATTTTGTAAATACGAGTACTAAAGATAAATATAATACTATAAAATTTGGAAAGTAGTGTACGCGTTTTTAAAATACTTAAAAACAATAATTTTTCTTATCAAAAAATTATTATTAATTACAATTATCTCTGCCACCCAGGCCCAACGAATATAACGGCAAATAAATATTAAACATGCATTTGAAATATAAGATTTGGAGATTTTAAATTATCGAAGAACAGGTTTTCTTAGTTTTTTCGATTTGTTCAATAAATATAGAATCAGTACCTAATCAAATGCAAATGTAGGTAATTGAGGTACAATGTGATTCAAATTTGAAGGCAAAATTCAGTGAAATTGACCTATCTGTATTTTACAAATATTTACCTGATAGCTCTGAAAATACTCGAAAGTTTGCATATAAAATGATTTCCATGTTTGGAAGTCCTTATGAATATGAGCAGTTATTTTCAATGGTAAAAGGAAATAAGTCTCCTGTCAGATTTAAGACTACTGATATTCATCTTGAGACAGTTTTAAAAGTAGTCACTGGGAGCAAGATTTCTATCAAAGTAGGAAAGAAAACATTAATATTATCGTTGTTCTTGTTTTTTTATACCTACTATACCCTTTGAAATAAACCTACGTATCAATGAAAATTGATTTTGAAGTTCTTCTTCATCACATAAATTTAAATTATTTTTTTATTTAACCCATGTCAGCCTTAGAGTTTGCCGCGCTGGCTTTAAAACGAAGTATTTCCGAATAAACTTTTGTATACAATTTTTTGCTTATTCTCATCCCTTACAGTATGTACACTTCTTCGTGGGGCACCCTGAATTTATTTAAAGTAACTTGAGCATGAATATCAATTCATATTATTATTACGTAACGACTATTTAATTTAAATCAAATTAGTAAATTCTGTTACACGCTACTTGTATGTAGAATATCAGTTTTCTTAGAAATAAGTCAGATTAAACAAGGATTGCTTGCTTTGTACCTACTGACAGAGAGCGACCCACTAATGCACACTGACGTTAACTAATAAGTTAGAAACTTCCATATGTCTGCTGATTCTGCGTTATTCATTCAGCAGTTAAAAATAACTTATTTTGAAGAAAGATTTTTTTTATCAAATTTCTAGATTCTTAAAATATTAAATTTACTCTTAATGCATACTTAAATATTTAAATAAAAAAAATAGTATTTTAAAATAAGCGTTTCTTGTATACTTTTTACCGTAGCAAATAACAATACTTGAATTTAGACTTGATAAGCACATACGAGGTCTATTCAGAAAATAACCGAACCTTTTGAACTACGAGTTAATGAAAATATTTAGTGGTACGCGGTTGGGAGCATTGCGTTGCTTATAACTAGGCTTAGTGCGGCGCGGAGTTTAACAGGACCGTAGTCAGGTTACGAATGGAAATATTAATATGTTTACAGAAAATATATCGCAACATCGTACTATTATCAAAGAGCAAGGCTAAGTAGAGAATAAAATACCTATATAAATTTAAATGACACCACTTACCCGATAAACCTTAGTGTTGAGGCAAGGCTTCGTGGCATATTGGAAGGAGTTAAAACATATTACTACGTGCTTTTCTAAATTTTCTTTAGTGAAACGGCGAAGTTTTTCACTTAATATTAACTTTTGTAGGTAAAATAACCGTTCAACGTCTACTGTTGACAACGGACAGTACGAGAAATTGTTGAGGCATGAACTATATATTAATATATTTGCTGGTAACTCTGGATATGTACCGGATAAAGCTTTACATATGTTTTCCAAAATGGTGTATCCTGGATTTTTTCTTTTATCGTACTACCTACTGATTGGGCGTATATTATTGGCATCGTATATATATTTTTTGTACATCATCCATTATATCAAATTGTTCATTTAGGGATAGTCCATATAATTCCAAGGAGACAAGAACCAATAACGTAGGTAACACTTTAGACTTCAAACGGATTAGTGCAATTTTAGATATATTGGACGCCGTTATCAAGTACATTTATTTACTTTAGACAATTACATTTTAATTTATGTAGTTTTATTAATAATTTCTGATGTAGATAATCTCAAATAAGTGTGAATACTATATAATTTTACTTGTTTAGATAAGGCGACATCGATATATACGGTGTCTAAATAACAAATATTCTAGCTTGCAATTTTACAAAAAAAATTAGTGAAGTTCTGTTTGGTGTCAATCTGTCACATCTATTCATCATACGTTTCTCTGGTCCACAACACTTGGCAGAAATTGTTACTAATGAAACTAAAAGGCAACCCGTTTGAACATCTATCACTTCAGGCTAGTCGTATCTTATGTTTTTCAGAAGGACTGTAAATTTATGTGACTTTACATTTACTGCGCTTACATACGAGTATGTAAACTAAGCATTGACAACGTCTGATTCAATCACTATAAATTATTCAGTACCGCTTCGACGCCGTACCACTCGCTTGACTATTTTTAATGTAAAAATTATACAAGGATTGATTTATGTTAAGACATATCGAAGCAATTAAGCTAATCCATTCCTAATGCGTGTAGAACCGAGAACGTCAGAGCAGGAATGCGTTTTGCGGTTACACCATTGAAATTCGCCTATAACAACGATAAAATAATACATAAATTAACTATTTCCTTCACCGAAACTACTGATATAAATTACTCGGGCCTTGGAAAAGCAGATAAATATATTAATTAATGAGTTTTGCACATTATAGTATTAATTAGTGTAAATATAATAATAGTATAGTAATAAATTAGTGATAGATTTGAATACAATTTAATTACAAATTATCACAGCCACACACACAAAAAAAGTTGGGTATACTTTTTATGCGACATATATTTTTCGTAGTAATTTGGCCTCCTGAACACGAATCTGGGGTCAGAATTGGCTCATCACGTCACAAGTTTTTCNAGTGTGTTGAATTTGTCAAAAAAATTAAATTTTTTGTTTATATCTCCGGAATCTATTAACCAATCTCAATAAAATTTAGTACAGATAATGTATGACAGTAGGCCTTGCATTACCTAAAATATTAGCTCTAAAGGTTCAACCAGTGGTGTACAACTGGACAGGGGTCACCCCATTTTTATAAAAAAACCTACGCCACTGTATTTTTTACAAGTTATTGTAATGGATTTATATTCTAATGCACAAAATACGTAAAATTGATAACTTGCATTTTTTCCGTAAATTCTCAAGTTATTCATACCAATACAATCCCCTTGTGACAGATACTTCTAACCATAATATTACAATCGTATTTATGTTTATGGTTAAAAGTAAGTGCAATTTGTAAGCACTTCAACAAAATTCTTTACACTCGTCGCTTTAATCTTTTTGGATTAAAAACGTCTCGGCAACTCGGGATGAGTAAATCGAAAATTTGAAAAGTTCTACATAAAGATGGTAGAAATCTGTACCATTTCCAACCTGTGCAAAATTTACACCTGAATTTTTGTCAGTAGTTGTTAGAGTCACAGCATAATCCAGAATTCGTACTAAAAATAATTTGGATCGATGAAGCTACGTTCAATCCTCAAAAAATTTGAACAAGATCTTTTCAAGACGAATTTTCTGTGAAAGTGTGGCTCGGAATAATTCGCAATAAAGTTTGTGGACCTTTCTTCTTGCTACCATCCAAATTTCCAATAATTTCTAAACTGTCTAGAAAACCGTCTATTTGAATTATTACTTTCAAGCATAAACATAAATATTCTTGTAATATTATGTTTGAAATGTCTGCCACAAGGGGATTGTATTGGTATGAATAACTTGAGAACGGCGAATGTTAGGGAAAAAATTCTAGTTACCTTTTTTATGTATTTAGTGCATTAGAATATAAATCCGTTACAATATGTTGTAAAAAATACAGTGGCGTAGGTTTTTTCATAAAAAGAGGGCGACCCCTGTCCAATTGTACACCACTGGTTGAACCTCTAGAGCTCGCATTTTGGGGAATGTAAGGCCTACTGTCATACATTATCTGTACCAAATTTTATTGAGATCGGTTAATAGATTCCGGAGATATAAACAAAAAATCAATTTTTTTTAACAACATTAACACCCTGTATCTCTAAAACGAGGCCGTTCTAGACCTATGTTTATAAGGCAATCACCTATTATTTTAAAGAGATCTATCTGCCCTCGAAGTTTCCTGCATAAAATTCGGACCACCCTGTATAAATTTATATGATACCACTTACCCGATAAACTTTAAGTATTGAGGCAAGGCTTCCGTGGCATATTGGAAGGAGTTAAAACATATTACTACGTGCTGTTCTAAATTTTCTTTAGTGGAACGGCGACGTTTTTCACTTAATATTAACTTGTGGATGGAAAATGACCGTTCAACGTCTACTGTTGACAACGGACAGTATAAAAAATTGTTGAGGCATGAAATATATATTAATATATTTACTGGTAACTCTGGATATGTACCGGATAAAGCTTTACATATGTTTTCCAAAATGGTGTATCCTGGATTTTTTCTTTTATCGTACTACCTACTGATTGGGCGTATATTATTGGCATCGTATATATATTTTTTGTACATCATTCATTATATCAAATTGTTCATTTAGGGATAGTCCATGTGATTCCAATTTCCGGAATTACGGAACTTGGCGTTCTCTAGTTTGTTTAATGGAATATTGCTTGAAAGAAAGGCGTCTGCAAGTTCATAGAAAAATACAGAGTCTTCAGCGCTGGGCGAGGCATGGCTCTTCAAATAGCTTGTCACTTTAGTTTTATAGCAAGAATTTATAATGCGTTTACACACAATACAAAACGGGTCATTTCCTTTAATACGTATGTCCCTGGTAATCTTCGAGATCACTGTCAAACCACATTTGAAATAATTCCCTTCCATTTCTTTTCTCTTTTGGCATTTTACATTACTTTTCCCCCCAACTAGTAGTTGTTAATATAAATTAAAAAATAGTTATTTAAATACACAAGGCGAATACAATTTACAGCAGACGTAAAAAAGAAAGGTATCGACGCGTCACCAACTATTACAAGGTTTCTTAAATAACTGAACAGTTCAAAACGCGAGTCAGTTGTGAAGGCCACCGACCCCCGCGCCGGCCCTGTTAGTCTCTGCACGTGCACTAAGCTTAATTATTACATACATATATCTCAGGTTTTGTTCTAATTATGTTGCGGCCTTTTTTTATTCTCTGTTGTTGAACTTGTAAGCTTTCAACTGGTTCTACATCCAACAAACTTTTGAGATAACCCCAGTTCCAGCATATTCAGGTCTGATCAGTTAAGTGGCCATTGAAGTCATTCACGTTTAACATTCAGTTACACGCTTTCGAGTTACCAGCACCTTTTACCAATATTGAATTGATTTTACAACGGGTTTACAGGATATAAACTAGTTTTTAAGAAAACTTAGGCTATTAAATTTTTGTCTTCTCGGATTTTTTACACTTTATTATACTTCTATACTTTTTTAACACGCTGTATACTCTCATACAAGTAAGTTATCTTCTCGCTATACACTTAAGAGATAACGGAGACCGTTTATTAAGATAACACCATCAAGAATGAACCGCCGAGCGGCAGACACTTATAATCCACCGCCGACTTGATGGTCCTTTTCCAAGGCGGCGCCTACCGANCTGTCAGAATTGAGCTAGAACGTGTGGTTTTTTTTCTAACCTCAAAAAACCGAGCAGGAATCGCTATTTTCAAATTCTGAGCGGATTTTGACCAGATTTTGTATAAAGGGGTTTTTTGGGTCGCTGATTACGAATATGAATTCACATTGTAAAAATTCAAGATGGCTGATCCAATATGGCGGGTGTACTTTTTTGAAATCCACCGATTTCAGTAAAATTTGGCATCATAAGGACTGCTGGTTGATCTCACTTTCATTAATCACACATCTGGAGCCAGATTTTCAGGTGGAATCAAATTTGTAGGCAGAGTCATAATTTTAGGCCGAGTAGGCGGCATTTTTTCGGCAGTCACATTTTTAGATTAAAGTCATAAGCAGATGCAGTGATGTGCTGTGTGGCAGTAATGTGTCCTTTTCCTTGAACTTTAAAATTATTAAGAAATAAAAGCATCTAAATATCATAGGAAAACTGCATAGTAGTTAAAAAAATCTGATTGGAAAACCATAAGTCCATGCACGACTAAATAAATGAAAGAATAAAATAGAAACTTTTTTGTCTTGTACCATGGAAACAAGCACATCACACTACACATAATTACATGTGTAGAGTCCTTAAGTAATTTTTTTAAGCGAAGTCACATTTTTAGACGGAGTGGAATCTTTTACCTTGATTTATGAAAATCTGGCTCCAGATATGTAATTAATGAAGGTGAGATCTACCAGCAATCCTTATGATGTCAAATTTTACTAAAATCGGTGGATTTCAAAAAAGTACACCCGCCATATTGGATCAGCCATCTTGAATTTTTACAATGTGAATTCATATTCGTAATCAGCGACCCAAAAAACCTTTTATACAAAATCTGGTCAAAATCCGCTCAGAATTTGAAAATAGCGATTCCTGCTCGGTTTTTTGAGGTTAGAAAAAAAACCACACGTTCTAGCTCAATTCTGACAGTGGATTTGAATTCAGCAGTCTTTTACATAAAAATGTACTATTTGATGTGGAAATAAATTTTTTTCCAAATTTTCCCAGTAAATTTTCATCAATTTTCACTATTTTTCACAAGTTTTTTGAGGTTAGGAAAAAATTGTGACGCATAAAAAGTATATGTACCCAACTTTTTTTTTGTGTGTGGCTGTGAATTATACTCGTGGCTGTAGCCGAACATTTATTGAAAACAGACTAGAGACGTCTTCAAAATGTATTTAGGATAGGTTGAACCATGACGTTACAACTTGCGATCTTTGTTTCATGGTTCTTTGACACTTTATGACCACATTTGGATTATATTTCATATAAAAATGTAATACATTATCTTGTGCCACCTATTCCATCTGTTCTCTTCACCCTTCCCCCTTTTCCCTTACTTTTTCCAACAAAAACCGTACTTTTAATCGGTTTACAATATTTTAAATGTTTAAAGCGCATGTGCTGGTGCAAATACAGGCCTATTAATGCCTTCAAAACGGTTTTAACCAGTTGCAAACATTGCGCCACCGATTCATCGCAAAAATTTGTCGCTCTAAAAGCGGCTGAACGGAAATCGAAATATTTACCTATGTTTTGAATTCAATCGCTGAAACTTTCCAAAGAGACACTTCAAACACTCTAAGCCGCAGCAGACGACATCAGACGCTGTGGTAAAGCGACTGTCGACGATCCTTGCAGACCGACTAAAATTTCATCACAGTTTCGAATGCCAGGAACGATACAAAATTCGAGCTTGGCCAAGACACCGAACTGTCTCGGATAAATCTAAAATAACAGCTAGATCCCGCAACGGTCGTTGCCATCAATCGCCAGCAACCCCAGAAAATTCGAGGAGCCAACCCGAGTTGTGATCGAAAGTCGACCCTGGGCTATCGAAGTTCTGTAACCAGAGCTGAAGTCTCTGGCCAGCGTGAACACAAGACTCGAATTACAACTATAACACATAGTTGCATTGTACAATTCCCCTGTATTTGCAATACAAGTATACCAACGCATTGTAAACATTAACAAAAATAAACTTTTTTGCAAATCACAACATTGTTAAAAATTTGTTGCGAGCGCACCTTTCGAGACTTAGGTCAGCCATCTTGCGTCCAATTCCCTAAGGATTTTCTGTGCCTGTAGCGAAGATCCTCAGGGATAAAGCCAAACTGAAACAGTAGTGTCAAAAGGCCATAACGATAGAAATAGTGGCAGAAATATTAAAAAAACTACATCCGAAGTACAAAAAGTGTTCCTACGTATTAACACAATTCAGTAGGAAAAAGCTCAGCTAAAACCGTTTATACCGAACCAGTGGCATCCTGAGAACTAAACTCCTAGGACACCCAGTCACAATGGAGAATCTGTTGAAGATGGTGTCATGAGACAGGTCACTTCTTTTCTGCAGGCGAGAGTTTCAGGACCGCCTGAGATTACGAGGATTTCGATAGAAACGCCAGTCATGCCCGAAATAGAAGTCTGGTAAAACCGCAATAAATTCGTCTCGGTTTCATTCTCAGTCCATTTTATATAAACTTATAATAATTCATTTAGTCTATGGATTATCAATTAATTAAAAAAGTCAGCGATTATTAAAAATAAATTTGTTGTCGACGACTGCACCATAAAATGCAGTTTTATGAATGAACACCTTTCGAGAAATGTCATTCTTTTGATGTAAAATAAATTAACATCTAAAAATTTGATATTAAACTAAAGATATCGATTAACGAAGCGAAGCCAAATCATTAAGGTCGACAGAAAAATATAATGTAGCCTCGGTCAAAACCTGCATTTTTAAGGCTTCGGCTAGCTTGTAGGCTTCAGCTAACGTCTCGATCGACAAAAGCAGGCGCATATCTTAAATGTCACTGCCACTAAACGTCTACTGATAAATAACTAAATCGTTCATCGGCTGTATTGCTTATGATATAATGATGAGAATTAATGAGTGTAATTCAATGCTGCAATGGGATTGGTAGCCCGCAGAGCAATTGTTTCCTACAACGTTATTAGTTAAAAAATAGGCTCACTCAAGCTTAGTTTAGGTACACAAATAACTGTATATTACCAAATTACATCTAAGGATGGTCCGACAAGCTACCGTTTTATTTTTTCGATTATTTTCTTTCCCATCCGTTTTTCATTTAATATGGAAATCATAAACCTATTAATAAGATGAGTTTGAAGGTTTTTTCAAACTTACCGTGACGTCAAAATGAATCATTTCATCATATTTTGATAAAAAAATTTGCTAAATAGAATTAGCATAAATGAACATTGAGAGTAAAATAATGTGAAAATTCTAAACAGATACTATAAGTGAAATAAAGGATATAAAAAAATGTTTGTCTCTGCTCAAGATACAAAATAAACTTCTGTCTGTCATCTTGGGCAGAATGAGTTGGGACATTTGGGCAATTATTGATTGATCAGTTTGCGACCGGTCGAGAAAAAATACTTGCAACACTGCCAGATGTAGTTTTATATTTTAAAACAAACAATAAACATATATTATGTGTATAACTAATACGGAATCGACATTGTTCATTCATATTAGTCATACTATTTTAGCCACAGAATAAATATATTATAAATACAGATTACACAGAACCGAAACTCCAACATTCCTCTTACCAATGTCAAGGCGTTATATTTTCAGTAGTTTCCTATGTTTACGTTTACAATAGTGGTAGGTCACTACTAAGAATATTAAGCACTTTAGACGGATCGCAATTATTTCTAATGCGTAAGGCAGAGCCTTTTAAATCAATTTTAGGTAAATTTTTCTTAGCCAGAATGAATTTCTTAAAAGTCGTTCCATATTAATGAAAGTCCTTCTATGTAATATAACTTTAATCAATACAACTAATTGTATATATGTACTTGTATCCTCAGATAACTATGTACATATTCTGTGTTGTGTTAACGATAAGTTATTAATAATTAAATAATTTAACTTGATTGTTTTGCAGGTCTGTATTTTTCGTTATTTGTGTATTATATTTTGTAAACTTGCTTTTTAATAATAAATTATTATTAGTTTAACTTCTCGTTTTAGTTTAATAAATAACTATTATAACTATTTTCTTCTTTTGAATAAAACGAAAAAATTCTGGGTTCATGTTTCAAAATTTGTAATACATGGAAACTAAAAGACTCTTGGAATTAGAATCTCATAATATCAATACTGTACTGGGTATATTTCTATTTTTTGGGGCCTCTCCATTGTACATTATTTCTACTACTTTGTCATAAATTTTATTATTTTTTTTGGCACACTTTCCTTAAGTTCTGAAATGACAATGAAATTTTGACAACATAATTTTTTTAATTAGCTTCACATTATTTTCACAAGAAAAGCGTAGCTAATCTTGTCATATTTCAGCAGTAATAGCACCACGAGTTCCAACTACACTTTTACAAATACAGGTTTTGATAAGAACATATTTGTTTGTCCAGGTACAAAACAAGGGGTGAAAAAATACTGAGTCAACCCAAATAAGAGGAAGGACTTTTGAAATAATTGTGGAAATATCGCTGTATCCAGCAGTATACATATTGTGAAAGCAAGTGTTCTTTTTCGGAGGCAGTAAAGAGACGTTATTTGGAAGTCAATTTCACGAACTGGGATTCCCTATTGGAAGTCAGTTTTAGAGTACATGGTAAAAGAAGGTAGTGACCCCTTGCAAAGGTCATGTCTATTTCAGAGATTTGGTTAGGTGGTTGGGAAAAGTTTGCACTTTTTATTTCTACAAGAAAGAGAGAGAAAAATGTATAACGCGAGTTTATTTATTCTAAACGGAATTTAAAATGTATTATTTCTACATCAATGAGGCCAGTTAAAGTAACAATATCCTCTCCTAATTCTATTAAAGGAAAGAAAAACAGTTGTTAATATTTACTTAATAACTTTTAATAACTTGAAATACATATAAAAATAGACAGAAAACAAATTCTAAGGAAAACTTATCAAATGTGACAAATGAACAAAAATGTTGCCATTAAAATCTGGAATTTATAATCCTATCTGAAATGATATTAAGAAGTGGTAGTATAATTAAAAACGAACGGAAAATTAAAAAATATTAGCTCTAATTGTTCTTATTTCTAAAATAATAGTAAAATTGAAATTTCATTGTTAATTCAAACTTTGAGGAAAGTGTTACAAAAAACAAGTGCAAGGTTTTTTGTTAATGGTTCACGTACTTTAAATGAAATGAAAAATATCAATTTTTCAGGGGCATCAAAAGAATAGAAATATTTCCAATACGGTCCTGCAATTTTGGAATTATTTAATTGTTTTCAAGGGTTTGTTGGACTTTAGTGATATGGTATATACATATAGTGTATGTCAAAAAATAATCTACTTCTCACGTTCCAATGTTAGAAAAAAATAAATATATATATATATATATACAGGTATATATATATAGTGTATGTCAAAAATAATCTACTTCTCACGTTCCAATGTTAGAAAAAAATAACTTTTAGTGAAAATTAAAAAAATCGCCTTGTATATCCACGTGTTTTTGAAGGAAGTGGTAATTCTGTACTCGTCTACTACTACTGTACTAGTATGTACACTTCGTTATGAAACACCCTGTATAAGCCGAAATATAAGCATAATGTATTCATTTAATTATTTATTTCATTAACCATTAGTCTCAACGTTTTTGTTTTTACTGTATTGTAATTGATTTAGTTTTGTAAAATATCTACCTATGCATTTTTAAGTTTCAAAGTATATAGCAATTTTCGCGCATTGGGAACTGCCAAAAATATAGCCGGAAGGTCACAGGATTTATTTCCACTAGAACAAAGCATTTCGACGAATGTTACGCTTCAGTACATTTTATGATGTAGTTTACTATGACGTCAAAATATGTACATATATCAATAAGTATATGAGGTACTTTATTACCTACAATTAACAAACAAAGTCATTATTAAATTAAATTATATTGTGTTTTCAAATGTAAAGATGTTAAGTAGTTTTGCGAAATCCAAAAGAAAAGAGAAATTGAAAAGTTAATAATCAGAATAACAACATTAAATTCTGTAAAACAAGCAGTTTTAACGGACTGCGGAAATGAGGACAAAGATTTTAAATGTTTCGCAAATTTTCCTAATCATTATCCGATTACGTGTAACTTATGTGGTGGCATACAAAGCGATTATAAACCTGCAGAGCAGTTTTTGATGGTAAGAAAAATGCACTAATAATAATCATTTTCAATAATCAAACCGGTCCAAATTGCAAAACGGTACTTACAATTAATAATCATTAAAATTGTTTAAAACTTATTTAGAACCTCTGGAATCACCTCCTACATAAAAAGAGGTGAATAGTTGTGGCTAAAAAATTACCAGTTCAGTTTTAGGTTCCATTAGCCCTAGCTCAATTACGAAAACGTGTCTTTTATTGTTTAAGTTTCATGGAAAAGTATTAGTGAATAAATGCTTTCTGAATTTTTGTTTTTAACTATCTGATTTCTTTTTGTAAAAAGATTGCGTGAGGTGTGTGTTAATAAGTGCGAATAATCATATAAAATCGTCAATCAATACAGTAAATGAAGTAGTATGAATTAATGTACATGGTGGTGACATATGTATCTGCTGACGAGTTACCTGCATAATAAGAAGTGGATCTTATTTGTGGAAGGGCGAAATGGGCGGTGATTAATAGGCGCTTTCATTATAGTCATCTTTTTCTATCGCACGGATTTCTATGACTTTCTTTATCGCTCTCACGTAACGGCCGATGAACCATGGGGACTTTCCGACCCTGTATATACTATTTCCAAAAAATATTTCTGCCAATAGAGTTTTTGCACCTTGATTTATATACTTTTGAAATATCCATTCCAAGATTGTAAGTACCCTGTACAGTCTACTTCAACATTGCTCGAGCCCAAATGACGATAAAATCAAGGTACGAAACGCGTCATTTCACAAAAAAACCTCCTTTAATACCCCCGGCATATTTCGCAGGGGTATAACCCTAATTTATTGAAGGCAACTTTGATAAGCGTGCTGTAATATCGTGTAAAAATCGCCATACGAATTAGCCAAATGGGAACCTTATGCCAGAGTTAAAAATAAAACCGTCGCATGTCAGATTTCACTAAGGAAGTCATTTGATTTGGGCATGGGCGTACGTCGATGTTTTTTTTAATCAACCAGAAATAGCGACTTGGTTCACGAAAACAATAAACACGATTTTTCTTCAAACATTTTCACAAATGCAATTCTAATGTTGTGCTCAAACAATATTTTAAAAATTGCAAGGCCAACTCCCGTTAACCACACAATGTATACGTAATAGGTAAATAATTAAGAGATAACTAGCTTGAGAGATAAGGCTTGTTTTTAATCGTATTTTAACCTAATTTTTTAAAACCTCACCGACCTATCGGAGCTCGTGTGCTAAATATACCGACATGCCATGCCGCTAATACCATCGAACGAAAATCCATATCACATTATGTCCGTGGTTAAGTCAAGGTGCAATTTTCTCGCGATTGCCCCGCTAAATATAGCAGAACAAATGCTGATATGAAAATCGTTAGGTTGGAAGTAATGGGTGGATCGAAACCTCGTTACCGGCTGAGAAAAAAGACAAGGTGGCCAATGGCCTGCTCGAAACCGCATGTGGGTAGCACTTGGTGGTTGCTGTTTTGGGCTACGAGTTTAGGAAGCTATCGCGGGAGTGATTGATTTGAATGTACCAAATTAATTGAACGGAATATGTAACGGAGTGTCTAGCTACGTTTTGTTCAATAAATCTTGATTGAACAATAATAAATCATCAGTTAAGATTTATTTAAATTCTATTCTATATCTAAATTCTACAAAAAATCCTATTTTTTTTTGGTCTCATGCAGTTTGGAGTATCTGTAATGTCGATATGATCAAAAAAGAAACAATCTGATTCAGAGAAAACTACTGATGGAAACACATCACATAACGTTCAATTGTTTGCATAAAAATGGAAACTTCAAAGAACCATCTTTGTCAATTAAAAAAACTGGAGCCATTAACGTCAATATTTTCTTTTTTGAAAATTG
This sequence comes from Anoplophora glabripennis, assembly GCF_000390285.2. Taxonomy (NCBI): domain Eukaryota; kingdom Metazoa; phylum Arthropoda; class Insecta; order Coleoptera; family Cerambycidae; genus Anoplophora; species Anoplophora glabripennis. The sequence goes on along the minus strand of NW_019417182.1, from coordinate 656,591 downwards.
GACAAAAAATTACGGAGTTATAACTTACAGCGCTTTTTATGACACCCAGTACAAGAAATAGTATACTTAATGGCATGATTTTATCCAGCACTCTTGATATCAAATAAAAATACGTTAGTCATATTAAATACCTATTAAATTTCAAATATCTTTATGGAATTATGCAATTTTTACTTTAGTGACATTTCGCATTAAGGGCAAAGGTCACAGTAGTGAGAATCAGTATGTTATTGTTGGCCAAACTAGAAAGATTGCATCGGTGCGAATTCGCACTAGTGTGACTTTAGTGTAGGCAAAAGTGTGGCTGAATTTATATCATATCATCTAGAAACAAACTGAACTGAAATGCAAATTTCCGATTTTTTTTCACTTCATTTTACCATGTCGAATAGACTAGATTAATATTTTTTATACAAAAGAGTGCAAAACAAACATCAATTTACAGAAAAGGAGCCAAAAATCACAACTTCAAAAAATGCTTATATTCGAGGTACCGGAAAAAAATCGATAATATTTTATCAATATTGGCTATTTTTTTCTTAAAAATATAAACTTTGAACTTCAAAATTCTTTTTTTACGTTTTCTCTAGCTATTATTTATAAAAAAATAGAAATTTTTAAAAAGTCACTTCGAAAAACGTTTTTTTTTCAATCGCATTTTTTATTAACAAATTAATTTTTTTTCAAGACAAATATTATTACATCATTCGATTTCTCGGAAAATTTTACTGCAGTTTTGATATAAATACGCTGTTTTCGTTAATAAACAAAGACATAAAGGTTCAAAGTTGACAAAATCCCAATTCACACTAGTGTGACCTTTAAGGTGACTCACTCCAAGTGTGACCTTCGAGGGAATACTAGTAGTAATCAATCTGTGCAAAAAAGTGTTAATATACTTTAGTATGCCTATAAACAATTCATGTCAAAGTACATTCTAACAAAAAGTGATATACCTACATCGTGTCCAAGATTAAAATATCTATCGTAGGGATCATCGAAAACGATGAAGAATACAGTGATTTAAATTAAAAAATAGTTGGTGGACTTCGCTACAGGACCTCTGCGGGCCCACCAAAGAATTTGATCGAACGTTGACCCTGATACCTTGCAATTCAGTAACCAGGATCGGAAGCAGTACGTGTAGTACGACAAAAAATTTAAAGTTGCAGTATGTCTTTTTACAAATCAAACCGATCACCCTTCATCCACAAAAATTGATTTGACCGATTTAGACGTATAAGGTCTTAAAATGTTCGTCTGTTAAGAGGCTTTCAAAAGAAAAGTGGCGTTTAGTGAAATTCAATATGGTCAGTCACATATGGCGCCTATAAAATTCAATCTTCATGGTAAATATAGGAAAAAATATTTATAACATTTTCAAAAATGGGGGAATATATCAACAATGTATATATTAGACTATTTTTGGATCCGCTGATTACGAATCTATTATCAGAAAAATCATTGGCGGAACCCATATGGTGGAAGAGGAACTATCCTTTGCGGTAAAAAATTATTACATCTCACATAAAGTAATGTCTGGAGTTTTTAGGAAGTGCGATTACAAATTTACTATTGAAGTTTTAAAATTCAAAATGGTGGATCCAATGTGGCGTACGAAGAACACCGAATCTTCTCCTTAGCGGCAAAAAACGATTATAGATCACATAGATCACTCAAATAGTTTGGAGGTTCTTAGAAAGTCTGATTACAAATTTGCCATTGGATTTTAAAAATTCAAAATGGCGGATTCAAGGATAGTTGGAGTTCCTCTTCCAACATATGGGTTCCGCCATTTTCCTTTTCAAAACAATAGCAAATTTGTTATCAGATAACCCAAAAGCCTCTGGACACCTTCAAATCACAGAAATCGTTATGGTACTGTTATATGAGTTTTATGTCCGCCGTATTGGATCCGACATTTTGAATTTATTTCCGATTTCGTAATCAGCGGACCCAAAAAAGTCTAATATATGCATTGGGAATATACTCCCCCATTTTTGAAAATTTTATCAATGTTTTGTCGCAAATTTACCATGAAGTGGAATTTTGTAGGCGCCATATTTGATCCACCATGTTCAATTTCTTAAAACGCCACATCTAAATCCTTCAAATCAATTTTTGTGTAGTGTGTTTGGTTGGACGTGAAGTGTCCCAAATATATATTTTACAATTTAAATTTTTTTTACAAGACTTTTTGCGCGCGCATTGCTGTCAGTCTAGACTTTAGTTCTAGAGCCCCAACCAAACAGTAGGAGCTTGGTAAAAATATCTGTTCTTGCCATATCAGAGTTAATTCCCGAGAGAATTATGGAATTAGACGACAGTATAATAGTTTTTAACACTAAGAAAACTCTGCCTTCTACTCGTAGTTTGTTGGAAAGTCATCCTGCTTGTAGTAAATGAAAATGTCATAAAATTATAACTACGTTCAAAGCAATTTGCTATATTACTCACTTTCTCTGAGTCACTTGTATGGCTAAAGAATAAAAAATTGCAATACTGTTACAACTATCCAAAGATCTTAATGTACGTAAAGCACCCTGCTACGTACCTCTAACAATTCCAGAACTTAAAGCCGCTCCCTCATCTAAATTCCTGCCTCATCGGTGTCATCTATCAACCAAACGTTTCGCGTAAAATAAACATCGTACAGACTTGCGGCTCCTCAGCTCATCCTACCTGTCATTTGCTCGGACGAGTTCACTGAGTGTTTATCTGCCCGTTCGTTAGGATGTTATTTACTTTTATTGACAGTCGTGCCAACTCGAGCGGCAAAAACCTCTGTTCCTGAAGTATTTGTTTTGTTACCGTTATTATTAGCGTTATCGAATAAAAGATTCTCGTTAGATTGCCTACTAGGGGCTACAGAAGGGAGTTGTGTCGCTATTATTTTTTAAGATAAAGGTAAGCGGTTAAGATAAAGGTAAGTTGTTAAGGTAAATTGTTAAGATAAAGGTAAGTTAAAGTAAGTTAAAGCAATTTGAGGAATTCTCAATTTCAAACAACGATTCAATTATACAACTAACATTCTGCAAACGTTTGGTATCTCTCTTAATGAGACAAATATGTATTGTCGTTTTCGTTAGATTAATATTTCGCAACAGTTACTGCCTCCGAAATTCTGATGTATATTTTATATATGCTATAATAAAGAGTATCACGTAAATATTATAATTTCGATAATAACTGAAACGTGAGGAGCATCCCCTCTGAAGTTGTCTTATTTTTTATCTGCCTTCCAGTCATCTGTTCAATTAGGAGCGAGTTCGGAATTCATTGACTGTGCAAATAGTTGACGACCGTGCATCCTTTGTAAAACATGAAATTTGATCGCCCCCACACATGGCTTCATGTGTTCCGATGTTTAATTAGTGAACTAATGGACTGTTATTCGAACAAACATGCAGTTTTTATTGTCCCGGTATTTTGTTTCCATCAAACTGACTATTACCCGAAATAATTTCGTGCTACCATTGTTGTTTTTGTTGATTTTTTTCACAATAACAAATGTTGTATGGGAAACAGGCTTTTCCAGTGAAATAATTTTGTATAGAGTATTCCGAAACACTTTTAGGATATTTTTTATTTAAATCGGTATTCTCTAATTAAATTAAGCTGGCATTTATTTGAACATTTGATGGATCATGGCTCGATCTTCTCCAAACTGAGGAATTTCATATACAGGTGCAACTTTAAGTGAGTGTTAGTTTTTTATGGGTAGCTGTTCCCCAGAATACTAATTTGAAAATAATTTCTTTACATCTAATAAATAGTCGAATTACAATTCATTTCTTAAACTCTTGTCTACGCCATCATTGGGCAGCTCCCGAGCTGTCCGTCCGCACTTATCAGTGTTGCCTATCATTATATTTTTAAACCAACAGTATGAAACTAACGCAGTGAGAGATTGAAACTGTATAGGCCAGGAAAATAAGCTAGGAAATGACCATTTCGCGACTTTTTGTTTCGGCAAGCTGAATTTATCACTATAGATGCTAAATATTATGTACAATTACATATTAATTTCCACACTCATACAAATGGGGGGGGGAGATTGTTTACAGGGTGGTTAATTGTATAATTTTTACGTAAATCCACGTTTTTCGCTTATAACTTTTTTCCGTTCATTTCCACGAGAAAACAGTAAAGTACTTTTTTTTCGTCTTCAAAAGACCTACAAAACTAGCCATCGAGTGTTAAAAAATATTGATTAGATCAAAAGTTATAAACAGAAGAAGTTTATTTATAACCTTTGAATTAAACATTTATAAACTGCGTTATTATTACCAGAAAGTTTTGGCATCGCATCCTCTCATTCCTTATCACTGTCTAATAACTCACACGAAATCTGGAATCGGTAAGTTGAATAGTTACAAGTTATGGCCTTATAAACAAATTAACTAATTATTAGTCTGGACGATCTCGAGGATCTTCCACAATCGCAGTGATTTTTTTCATGCTAGATTTCATAATAATATATTGAAACCTATAATTTTTTTTTGAATTTCAAATTTGCAACCTGGAATTTTTTATTTTTTAGTCTTAGTTGCAAAATGAAATATATGACGCACGAGCGTGATATAGTTATATGTATATTATTACATATTCGTAAAGTATATGAAATGAGCTTTAAATTTAAAAAAAAATCGTCAAGATTCGTTGAAAAACAACGGAGTTACAGACTGTTAAAGTTGACGGCCTATTGTTAAACAAATTAGATTGGTAGCGGCAAAAAAAAATACTGTCATAACCGGCAACACGAGTACTTTCCCGCAGGTAAAAATATTTTATTTGTGGAAATACGTTAAGTTCATAAGAAATATTGTCAAAAGTCAGTGGGTCGCTTGATTTTCGGCGAGCCGTGGCGCAGCGGAAGGGTGGGGGAAGCGAACGACAGCGAGTCCGAAGAAAATGACGATAATATTCATAGTCTTGCCGTTAAATAAACGAAATTCGCTTGAAAATAATATATTTGACAGTCTGTAACTCCGTTGTTTTTCAACGAATCTTAACGACTTTTTTTTAACTTAAAGCTCATTTCATAAGCTATCCGAATATGTAATAATATATAACTGTATCATTTTGCAACTAAGGCTAAAAAATTTCCCTGGCCTATGTAATCGAAAATAATTTTGTAAAGGCCGATTGTGTTTGTATGAATTTGCGATCTGTCACAAGGTTTCATTGTTTTTTTTTGTAAAAATTGATTTGTAATTTAGACTTGGAATGTTTGTATTTGTAGCATACGTTACTAATAATTGTAAGAAAAACTAATTTGTTTGGCTGTATTACATAAATAACAATTCTTGTAATATAATAATATACATGATAAAAATACTTATTTTATAGATTTTAAATATTTTTTCAAATCAGTATTTATTATTTTTTAAAACACTATGTTTAGTTTGTGAATCTCGTTGTCAATGACTGGGTGAGGTATTAGTTTTCGCGCGTGTTTGTGTTATCATACGGCCTTGTTTTATTCATAAATTATTCTTAATTTTTTTTCAGTTTAAATCATTTGCATATCAAAGCAGCAACTTACAGACAAGTTGCTTCACGAAAAAAGTTATATAATTTACACTTTGCAATAAATTCCTTATCGTTCGTAAAGCTTAATTGTTAACAAACTGAAAGATTCATGAGCATCGTCAGTGTCATAATAATATTACTTCAAAAAAAATATGNTATTAAGTGCATAAGAAATATTTTCAAAAGTCAGTGGGTCGCTTGATTTTCGGCGAGCCGTGGCGCAGCGGAAGGGTGGGGGAAGCGAACGACAGCGAGTCCGAAGAAAATGACGATAATATTCATAGTCTTGCCGTTAAATAAACGAAATTCGCTTGAAAATAATATATTTGACAGTCTGTAACTCCGTTGTTTTTCAACGAATCTTAACGACTTTTTTTTAACTTAAAGCTCATTTCATAAGCTATCCGAATATGTAATAATATATAACTGTATCATTTTGCAACTAAGGCTAAAAAATTTCCCTGGCCTATGTAATCGAAAATAATTTTGTAAAGGCCGATTGTGTTTGTATGAATTTGCGATCTGTCACAAGGTTTCATTGTTTTTTTTTGTAAAAATTGATTTGTAATTTAGACTTGGAATGTTTGTATTTGTAGCATACGTTACTAATAATTGTAAGAAAAACTAATTTGTTTGGCTGTATTACATAAATAACAATTCTTGTAATATAATAATATACATGATAAAAATACTTATTTTATAGATTTTAAATATTTTTTCAAATCAGTATTTATTATTTTTTAAAGCACTATGTTTAGTTTGTGAATCTCGTTGTCAATGACTGGGTGAGGTATTAGTTTTCGCGCGTGTTTGTGTTATCATACGGCCTTGTTTTATTCATAAATTATTCTTAATTTTTTTCAGTTTAAATCATTTGCATATCAAAGCAGCAACTTACAGACAAGTTGCTTCACGAAAAAAGTTATATAATTTACACTTTGCAATAAATTCCTTATCGTTCGTAAAGCTTAATTGTTAACTAACTGAAAGATTCATGAGCATCGTCAGTGTCATAATAATATTACTTCAAAAAAAATATGACATATTGGTCTTATAAATAGATTGTATTTATAAGACTTTCCATGAATCAATAAAGTTAATTTCGTGCTCATGTAATAATGAAAATCGTTTAAAACTGACAAGTTCAATTCCGTCCGACTACGAAAAAACAAATGAACGTTAAATAGGTATTCAGAAACGTCCAAGCCAAGCGTCAAACTGTCTATCATGCTATTCATGGATGAACATTAATTTGAAATATGAATTGTAAAGGATTTTATTTTGTTAGTTTGGTTAGCTATGAAGAGAATTAATTATGTAGTTAGAATATAAAAAATATGTTTACTATTAACAAACAAATATAGATTGTTGATGTGTTTACCGGTAAATATTTAGAAGTGTACAAAAAATATGAGCCATCTTACAGGACGCATATTGGAAACGATTTAAAAAATGTGTTTAAGAGTTTTAAAATTATTCAAAAATTAACATATACGTCGCACTACTACATTGATACTAGTTATATTAAATTAGAAGAGCAGGGCATACTACTTACGTTAATTCTTAACATGTCGCGAGAATCTCATTTATATTTGGTTTACCCCCGTATATAATGCAAATATACGTGATTTCCAGGAACTATCTCTAAATATTAATTACACTAATTGTAACCCAGCCCAGGTTTACGTTCTCATATTAAACAACAAAAACGTTCTCAGAATAAAATTTTAAGCAAAATACAAAAAAGGAAAACATTTAAATTAGCAATATTTTTCTTATCACCCAACAGCACCTGAACAGTAAATTTTCGAAACTGCCATTCTGCCTTACTATGGCAGAACCGTGTATTAGGAGAACGAGCCCGTTCGAGACATTAATTTGAAACTTTAATAAGAGCTTCTTAGGGCGTCAGTCTACATATTTTCCAGTGTTCCTTGTCCGTACGGACGTTGAACGGCCATGTTCCTTGCAGAAGTTACTACTAGTGTTAGATGTAGGAATTTCACACCAGAAAACGCATAAAAGCGCAAATATATATAGTTATTTATTTATTTATTTCCCCAACAGGCATGAATACCTAATTACAGGGAAAAATTTAGTACATTGAATTGGACAATATGTGACTACCTAAAGCAAGCACACTAACAAAGGGTAATATCCTAAATACATAAGACATGTAAAAATAATGATAATGGTAAATTGTTTATAGAAAAAAATTGTTTAGTTTCTTTTAAGAGTATTCTTTGGGGTGAAAACAGGTCAATGGAGTTGCATGATGAAACTGATGAATTTAAACATAACTGCAAGAGGAGAACATGATGTCTTGCGTAACGGGATATGCAGAAATTGGTTTTGACGGGTGTCTCTGGAAGGAACATTGATAAGTATAAGGGAGAGCAAATTTGGTGCATTAATTAGACAGTTTAAAATTTGGTAACCAAATAGCAGAATAGAAATAATACGACGGTGATGAAGTGTATTTATATTAAATTCTCAGCAAAGTTGATTAGTTCTTACAATCATACTCAGGGCGGGATATTACACTTCTTAAAATATAGTTATATAGTTATCTCAAAATTTACTTTTGTATTTTTTCAACCCGCTCTGTATATTTTTTTGGCTGCGCGTGCCACAACAATGACCCATATTCAAGTTGTGACCTAGCAAGTGTGCAATACAAAGTAATAAGGGTTCGTATATTCTTCAGATTACGCGATTCTCTCATAACAAAATCAAGAGCTTTATAAGCATCAGATATAAATTTGTCACAGTGAAGTTTATATGACATTGTAAACTAAAACATTGTTAACTAAATGAGTATTATCCATCTTATATGCGCAAATAACAACATCCTTTTTGCGAGTAAAGGAAATATAGCAGCACTTTTTAATATTGAAATGAAGTTTATTTTCTTTACTCCAACGCAATACAGAATCAATGTCCAGCTGAAGCAGAACACAGTCATTTACAACTCTAATTTGTCTATAAAACTTGAAATCGACGGCGAACAACAAGCATTCAGAATGATGAAGACATTGGGGTAAATCATTAATAAAGTACAAGAACAAGAGTGGGCCCAAGTTAGAACCCTGCGGAAGCCCTGAATTTGCTACAAAAACTTTTGAAAACATTTCGTGATATTTGACTTTAAATGTGCGGTTTTGCAAATAAGAAACAATTAATTTAATTATGCTGTCATTCACCCCATACATACCCAATTTTTTTAAAAGCACACTATGATCTACCCTGTCAAATGCCTTTTGAAAATCTGTAAAAATCGCATCCACCTGACATACGTTCTCAAATGCACTGAGTATATCATCGGTAAATATAGTCAAATTAGTTGATATTGATCTCTTAGACATAAATCCATGTTGACAGTCTTTGACTAGGTGCTAAAATGACTTATGTATTACCATACTTTACCATACTTAATTCCTGAAACCTTGTCTGAACGTACTTGCGGGACTATCAATGAAGGGGGATCAACGTCGGCCCTGATACCTTGCAGCTCAATAACCAGGATCGTAACCTGGCCAGTAAGTGTAGCACAACGCAAAATTTAAAGTTGCATTATATAAATCAAATATTATGTATTGTAAATCTACATTTTTCAATAAATTCGCATTGTTAATAATTCAGAACATTGTTAAGAATTATCACAAAATTTGGCGAGAGCATTGCTCCCGGCCTAGACCGTTACCAAATTTTCAGGTACTTACAGGAGACCTCATAGCCTAAAAAGACAGCGATGCAGATACTACATATTTTCAAGAATATACACACCTCTAAGCGTGTGTTGGGGTGGGAATGGAATGATGCTGAACGGTGATGGCGCCCAACGTGGGGCCCGAATATCCGAAACGACAAGTTTCTTATAAGGATAATTTCTTTCATTGTACAAAACATCGTTAAAATGTCTATTTTATATACTAGCACCTCTACCAACTTTAGTTCATTTTGGACGTACCTCGTAGCCGAGAGTTAATATATTCCAAGGACGTTCGTTTTAACAACGGAAGGGCAGATTAAAATGTGGCTATTTCTCGATATATTTATATTTATGCGGTCATCCATTACCGCCAGAATAATTCGGATGAATTAGAATGCTTACAGCGTAGCACCAATTAAAAAAAACTTCACCATACCGATAAAGCATGAGGAGGATTTAATTGAGTTGGCATTGAGAGACGAGCAGAATTTTTATTTTCTAGCATTAATCATTAATATAAGGAGTTTGCTAAAAATATTTTATCGCTTATAATTAAAATTACAATCTAAATTTATTCTGTTTAGAAACTAGCCAGTAAAGAACAAGTTGCTATTATTAAAATTAAGGTTATTGCAATTTTAATTATGTTGCTACTATTAAAAGTTCATATTTTAAGGTACCTACCTATAATAATAGAAGAGAATGACTCTAGTCAAAAGAAATAAACTTAATGACTTAACCAATTGTTGAAAAACTAGGATCTTGTGCTAGTCAATTTGGTGAGAACCAAGTATGGAATTGTTATTAAAAAAGGGGGACTATAATGATATTAAAATACATCTGGTATCTGAATCCAGTCCATTCACATAAAGAAAATATTAATGCCGACAAAATTAAAGGACCATATTCATACACAATTTGTGTAATATTTAAGAGCCTTCATAAATGATTACAAGCCACGTGACACGTAATTTTGTTTGTAAGAGTAATTTTATTCACATTGGCAATTAAATCTTCCTATAATAGTAATAGTAAAAACAACATTTTTCATATTTTATTCATCCAATCGGCGATCGGATTATTTCGAGCATATGTTGAACGGTTTGTTATTGTTCATTGTAAACGAATCAATATGACTGATAACGCTACATTGACATTTGTGCTTTTTTCAGTAACGTCCGTCGTCCGTGTCCGTTATAGTTTGATTGCATTTTCTACAAACGTTTTATTGTTTCCTTTTACTTCAATATTAAATCATAGGTACATATTTCAAACTAATCAGTTAGTTTCATAGTTAAACTTTTTAACACATACTCTTTACAATGAGCAATTTATAACATAATTTACTGAGGCAAACACTGACTATGACACTTTCTTAAACCGAAAATGTGCTATTGTCACAAGATTTAAAACCAAACAATGCATTTGCTAAGGAAAATCTACAGGCAGATCAATTATTGTAATTTAGACATGGCGAAAACCTCGCATCCGTGGCAGAAATTTTCCAACTCGATTTTTTTGCATATTCAGATTCGTGAGATGTTCCTTAACATGAATCAAGATGATGCCGGCCAGAAATCTGGTGCTCATTTGTTTAAACAAACTTTTTTTAAACAAATTGTAAAAATTGGTTTTTTCACTCCGGAGACTTTAGGTTTTTTAGCACATTATAAACAAAAAAGTTCCTATGCACTATGCCTCTAAAATTGATAGTTTTAAAGTTATAAATAATTTAAGTTGCTAAAAATGCGAAAATGACGATTTCCGAGTTAAAAATTGTTATTTTTGATGTTGCCAGGTACCTAAATTAAAGTTTAAACATCCCCCTACAAGATGCTGAAGAGTTTTTGGGAATCGCATTATTCTGAAGCCTTGTTTTTTAATTGTTAATAAAGCGCATTCTAAGTACTATTACTACTCATAAAATAATGTAAAAATTGATTATTTAAATTTCATAATTCATAATAATTTTATTTAATTAATTCCAAATTGTACGAATAGAATGCAGAAAAAATAAAAGGGCAATAGCAGGGCATAATCTAAGGAAGGGTTAGTTCTAACCGAAAAGGCAGTTCTTAAAAAAAAAAGTTAGTTCTAAAAGTTAAAAAGGTCGGTTGCAAAATTTTATTGCTTGAATTTTTCCGGAGTGAAAAAAACAATTTTTACAATTTGTTTAAAAAAAGATTGTTTAAACAAATGGGCACCAGATTTCCGGCCGACATCATCTTGATTCATGTTAAGGAACATCTCACGAATCTGATTATGCAAAAAAATCGAGTCGGAAAATTTCTCCCACGAATGCGAGGTTTTCGCCTTGTCTAATTACAAACAAATGTCTTCGTTAATATAAAGCAACGCCATAAAGTTCCACAAAATCTACATAATTTCTTTTATTAAGTTCATGCAAATATTCCCAAATTTAGTTTAGAATTGATTTTTAAAATCTATTAACTTTGAAATTTTTATTTGAAATCGGGATTAAATTATAATTTATACCCTAAAATTTTTGATTTTAGGATTTTAAATTAGAACATGCCATACAGTTCTAAAAAAGAAACTGCATTTACATCCATGCAAGGTAACTATTGTGCAGGAATTACTTCCCATAGACTGCAAAAAGGGATTCCAGTACTGTAAGTGGTTTATAGAATACATGTATAATAAATTTAATGGACTTGCCGTGCTTCGAAAGATGGTTTCACATATGGATTATGATGTAAATAGTCAAAATTATAGAACCTGGGCTGCAGAAAATTCTCATACATTTCTAGAAACCACTTTACATCCCTTAAAAATAGGCGTTTCGGTAGCGATATCAAAACGTATAATAGCCCCTATACAGAATGTCCCGAAATTAATACAACAAAATTTGGTCAGATTCTTAAGACAAATTTAGGGGACCCCGATTGTTTATTTTTGCCAGGTGGCCCCTTGTTTCGAAGTTACAGCCCCCTGAAATCCGACCCTAAGAATAGTCTTTTTTTATATCTCAGAACTTTGTTGTATGGAAATCAGTAAATTTGGTACACAGGTGTTTTTTGACACGTGAACTCTAATAGTTCTACGTTTTTTGGCGGGGAATTCCCTTAAAACAATTTTTCGTGGGCCCCCTTGTCTTTGGAGTCAAACAAATTTTGGTCGCATATTTAAATTTCTTAAAAATGATTAGTCCGCTAGGAAGCCATTGAATTTAGAAACTTTTTTCTCTCTAGATATTTTTTTCGTAAATTGCAATGTTTCTAGCGAACCAATAAATTTTAAGAAATTGAAATATGCGAAAAAAATTTTTTGGTTTCAAAGACAAGGAACGAACAAGTGTGTGTGCCAAAAAGCGCAGCACTTTTAGATTCCACATGTCATAAAACCCCTGTGTACGAAATTTAGTGATTTTCGTACAACATGGTTCTGAGATATAAAAACGAAAATTCTTAGGGGCGGATTTTAGGGGGCTGTAACTCCGAAAGAGGGGTCCACTTGGCAAAAATAAAAAATACGCGTCCCCTAAATTTGTCTTAAGAATCTATGACCAAATTTTGTTGTATTCATTTCGGGACACCTTGTATTCCATGAAACTGTAAATGCTGAAATATATGAAATCCTTATTTTAGAGCAATTTTTAGCACAATTTATGGTACTGAGTTGCAAGTAGGTTACTTTCAACAAGATGGGCCAACCGCACAAACTGCGTGAACAATTCAATTTTTGGAAGAATTTTGTGATAATCGACTGATTACGCCAGCCAGGTCACCGGATCTAAGTCCTTGAGGTTATTTTTTGTTTGAGTATCTGGGGAATACTATTTTTAAAACAGTGTAATGCAAAACATTGGAAATATAGCTATTTATGAGTTTGAATTTATTTTATATTGGACCGAAGTAACTAATTAATTAGTCAAGCAATTGTTTCTAAATTAATCCTACATCAAATTGTAATATTTTCATAATGCTATTTTACCAATAAGAAAAAATAATCTGTCTCTATTTTACTCTGTAATAAAAAAATAATAATAAACTGTTCTGTTTATTATCATAGTAAAAATTTTAATTTATTTATTAAAAAGTTTGATAGTTTTCTCCTTTTGATAAGGTTAAAAGCATTTTTCGTAAGTGTAGTATTAAACTATATGTATTAAGTTTACTATTAACAGTTCACGTTAACCAGTTACAAAAACAATTTTATTTAATTACATCTAATCCCTTCAACCACTCCATTGAGGTTTGGGAATATTTAATTGATAGTTCCAATCGTGGAAAGATGGTTGCCTATGCTCAACGTGGTTTGTAATCATTTATGAAGGCCTTGTATATTTGTAACAATTTCGGATTTAACTTTCAGATCTCTTGTTATAGCGTAGTGAACTGAATCATATATTGTGACATCATTTTTACTTAAAATTAACAGCATTAGATATATAATACGTGTTCAATTTTCTCAGGGGTTTTAAAATTGCACCAATATACAATAATACGAGATCGAGCGCTTCCCATTCTGCCAATGGGGCGCTGAATGAATTCTAAATCGTTCAATCAACGTGATTCACTGCTACACGTCTACCTTTGGTAATTAATTTAATATCGTACTCATCCTTGGCGATGTTACGACAGAATCAAATTTACAACAAAAGTGTTTTACGACGTAAGGTCGAATGTACGATCTTATAGCGTCGCGAACTTTTATTATACAAAACACGCTGACCAAAGTCAAAGGTTATGCCATTGTCTCCACGTCACTAACGTTAGGAAACTTCGTTTCGTAAAGATACGTCCAAAGCGTGTTAATTGTTTTATAAACATTCATTACTTAATATGAGAAGGACAAACGCAAGTGTCGTAGATATCTTTTTATTATTGTATCGAAAATTATTTACATACAGACCCTTTCCTAACGCAATCACGATTACTCAAACAACCCAATACCAACTGAAATTAAGCTTTAAATAATCATTACACGTCTTCCATTTATTCCTTTATAGTTTTTATCAAAGGATTATTATATTATTTTTACGTGTGCATTAACAATTGTTTGTTGTGTTGGCGGTTGACTGGCACAAGGCAGATTTCTAAGAACATCCGCGAGGTCGCTGATAAGTAGTTTTCTATTTTTAAACGAATGATAGGCATCGCCACAAACGATTTTTGCCATGTAAATAAACAAAAATTCTGTAATCTTCTTGGCATGTGTGTTAGTAATATTTTTGTAAGCATAATTGGATGTGATCAGAAGTGTTACATATGTTCACGCCTGTCGGTTTGGGTTTGAGAGGGAAAATTTACTTCGAATCCGGTCTGGGAACCAACAGCAAACAATTTCCAGACAAAAAATAATCTATCCAAAGAGTACCAGCAGCGAAAAAACAAAAAACCTGACATGTTGATATAATAAAAAAAATGTTACAATTTCTCAATGGAATTATGTTCCGTTATTGTTGCAAAGAAATATACCACTTTGGACGAAATCATGAATTTCAATATCGACAAATTAATTAAATACATAACAAAAATTGCATTTTCAAGATGCGTCCATAAAATTGAATCAATATTGCTCTTCCTTTTTATTTATGTGTTAATGGTTTGTACACCTTTAAATTGGGACACACTGTACATATAGTGTTTTTCACGATTGTGTTTTGAGGAGCGAAAACTTTTTATTATTTGAAAATTTACGAGAAAATAATTTTTTATACAATTTCCTAATTTTCGTCAAACTTTTAAAAATGTTACATTTTTTTTGTGTGATATATCTACAAGTTATTTCATTTTTAGATTTAAAAGCTACCTTAAACAATTACATACACTACTTTCTTGAAATGTCACCAAGAGACTGTGGGTACACATGCAGCAAGTGATCCATTTTTAAGCATTACGTCTAGAGCGCCGCCGGACGCACCAACCTTCCAGGAAGGGTCTACGGCGGGTTGGCGCCGGCGAACAGATGCGTACTCATATACCTACGACCGACTCCACACACCTGGACTCTCCAACGAACACTCACCCCATCAACACGTCTTTTTCTATACAACTTAGTTTTCAATAAAATACTTTATCCACGACTACTAAATATTTTTGTTGAAGTTTTGTTTTGTTTTTAGTTCGTTTTTTAACACAATTTAACACAAAATATCAAAACCCTGAGAAATCTATGCACACAAACAATAATGTTGATAGGTTTGAGTCAAATTTGTTTTGTTTTAAAAGCTACTTAGATTTATGAAATGTTTCGAAAAACATGGTATGTTAAGAAACAGATATACGACACGCACAAACGAAGTCGCTGATGGCTTAGTGTAGATGCTCCTTCCCTTCCAACCGCTCGAATCTGGTCTAGGAAAATTCACTTTTTTAATTTTTTTTTATACCTATGTACAGCACTGAATTGAAAATATTTAGTGGTTTACACGATAAAATTTTAAAAACCGATTGATTGTAGCAGAACAATATAATATTATAGCTAAATCAAGGAAGCATCTGACAGTAGTGATTAATGACTCATTAATCACTGCCGTGATTAATGGGTATTAATAAGGTCGAGCAAACAGACGTATAATGGGTACATTATACAATAGTCGTGGATAAAGTATAGTATTCTACTCCCGTATAATGGCTATTATCCACTCGGTGATTTAGGCCACTCGCCTGCGGCTCGTGGCCGTAAACTTCACCTCGTGAATAATGCCCATCATTATACGCTCGTTGAATAATATACCATTATTATTACCGTTGAGAGAGCGTTTTCTTCTTGCTGTACAGCGAAAGCAACTCTCAAGACATTGTTAGGAATTGCAAGTTTCAACACTTTGAAAAAAATCTCCTCCATATCAGTTGCATAGCCCATACTGATAAATGATAAATTAAAGTATCTCTATTTTAGATCCGAAGTTCTAAGAAATAAAACATTCCTTCACGATTAAAAGTTCGAAAACCATGGCCCATCACTGACGAGCGCTTCATCAAGACTTTTGGACTTTTAATTGTCGACCTTCGATTTTATAAAAATAGCTGGAAGCACTAGATATTTGAAGTTGCACACACAGAGTCCTCCTAACTCCGATCCCACTGGTTATTTTTGTTCAAATTTTACAAGAATAAGGTAGCTATGTATCTCGTGGTCTCTATTTACATTTCTCTCACTAGTTCTCGCTAATGTAGCCACGACCCCTAGAAATTGGATTACTTCGTAATCCTCCAGCAATGCGACAAACTCATCGTGGACTTTGCACTGATTGGAGTCTTTCGCTGTTGAAACTTTTTCAATTGAAGCTCCTTCTAGTTCAATTTCGGAGCCTGAAATCTGGAGAATAGGTCAGGCACTTTTGATTGCGTGTAACTTTTCGCCTACTTGTTTAACACCTTTTTGTGTTTTGACACTTTTCGGGTCCTTTCACTGTTTTTGAGTTTGGATAATGAGCACTTTTTAGCCTAAAGAGCACCTTTGTATCGGTCACAAGTCCATCGTTACTTCTGGGCGATAAGGACGTTAGATTGATAATCTAGGTAGGCAGAGCTCGCAACAATTTACTGATTGTAAAAAGTTTACTTGTACTATTTGATTAACAATTGGCAAAATTAAACTACAGCTTCCTGATGATATGTATAATAGGAAAGTCTTATACGAAAAAGTTCTATCTTCGCGTTTTTTTTTGTAAATTAAAGTTCATTTATTCAACGAAAATGAAGACCCTGTGTTATTTATTAAAAACTTTGCAAATGTTTTTATGCGACCCGAGATGCAACCTTATAATTTAAGTCGGTATAATCTATAATCTAGTATTAGTTTTACATTGTCAAAAAATTTGTGCAGTCAACTGATTTTGTATTTGAATTGAATACATTATTCACTTAATTAATTATTAAATTAAAAGTGAAATATTTCAGACAAAAGTTTTAATTTTGTAATTGCGCGATAGTGACAGTGTAATCTTTATAAAGAAGTAAAAAATAAGAATAGCGTGCCGATTACATTAAAAAGGAGATTCTTATTTCTTACTTTGCTTAATTTTTTAGTTTGTGCACAAACTAGTTTTACAATGAACCGAGAAAACAATGTATTTACTATTTCCGAACGTGTCGATATGGTGTTAGTGTATGATGCAGCCGGAGAAAATGCGCTCGCGGCGACTAGGTTGCACCGGGAACGATGTCCACAACGTCTCCCCATGTACAAATAGAATCCTATAGTGCGTTCAGCGGCTGCGAGATACGGGAAGTGTTATTCCTCGAGGAGAAGGACGTGGTTAGCAAGTGAACCTTAACGCTGAAGATGCAGTGTTGGAAAATCTTGATGAAGACCGCGCAATTAGTACTCGACGACTCGCACAGCAAGTAGGAACCTCATCACGTACCGTACATCGCATCTTAAGACGCCAGCTGTTGCACCCCTATTATCTGCAACCAGTTCAACAGATTTTACCTCCGGATTGTGATCAACGAATGCGTTTTTGCAGATGGTTTTTACGGCAATGTGCCAATCAAGTAGACTCTCCTGCTTATGTTTGTATAACAGATGAGGCGACAATTTCCATAATATGCACATATGGACCTATGAAAATCCTCATGCGATTAGGGAAACTCATTTTTAACGTCGGTTCTGGGTAAATGTTTGGGCGGGCATAATAGGCGACGTATTTGTGGGTCCCTATTTTTTGAAGGACGAGACGACTAAATGGACCAACATATGCTGACTTTTTGGAGAACCGGTCGTCTGAATTATTGGACGATGTGGCATTACAAGTTCGGGCACGTATGTTTTATCTTCAATATGGGGTTCCTCCACAAAGTACTCGAGAAATAATGACACTTTTGAATGAAATGTTTCCTCAGCGATGGATCTGACGCTTTGGTAATGTGCCGTGGCCACCTCGGTCAGCCGATCTAACTCCAATGGACTTTTATCTTTGGAGTCACTTGAAGTCATTGGTTTACAATACTCCAATTGCTACGGTGGAAGAATTGCGAAACCGTATACTTGAAGTTGCTGACACAATTAGGGGAATACCTGGAATTTGGGAAAATATTCGCCAAAATTGGACTTTTCTACTACAAATATCTTTAGGACGCTGTAGAATTTTTATAGATTATACACGCCATCCCCTATGCAGTTAAACCTACATAATACAAGGCTAGTGGATGCTTGGGGTCGTACTTTGTACTGGTCGGTAAAATTTCGCCAAATTCTTAGTGGAATTTATACATCTGACCCATCTTTATATTTGGAAGATTAGGGATGTACCTGTCTCGGAAAAACTGTACCTCTAGATGTCGCCTGCCATGACTTGGTGCCTTTGAAATGGTTTCCGGCTCAGTTGACACTTTCGCCGACTGAAAACATGGGTAAAAATATCGATTTTCAATCGACGCTGTTTGTCTCTATTTCTCCAGTATCCTCGGGCACATGCTTAGGGTCTCTACGGATGACCTCATTATAAGAAAACTGAACTATATAAACTTTCGGTGATTTTTGAATAGTTGTACTACTTAGGTTTTACTTCCAATCTTTGTTGGGTTGTAGAGCATTCGGGAAAAAATATTAATCTTATTTTTTTCTTTGTTTCGAAGAGGGAATCATCCCTTTGTTTGTTTAGTATATAAATAATAATTGATGCGAACTATAATACATAAAAGTACAGTATTTAAACACATAGGCAATTATTTACATTAATACCACCTTGCAATACTGATAAATGTAACTACGCAAAAGGAGAAACACCTTTAACTTTAACTAAAAATACAAGAACTCATAAATGTTTTTTTTTTTATTTAATGTTACATTTTACTTTATATTTTACACTAATTGTAAGACACGTAGGTATATTATTTTTGATTCACCGATAATTTCGGATAAAATAAAAAACTAGGGCATTCCAATCATATCCCAAAGTCCATCATCAGCTATTTGAACCGAGCACAGAAAAAATACAGCATCGTTACAGATCTGATACAAGAAAGCTGTTCTCGCCTATCCTATAAGAGAACGCCGTCACGTCTCCGATAATGTGCCAGTCTGATGAATGTACCGAGAGCGAAACATAAAAAGAACCATAAATTTAAAAATAATAGTAACGGCTGCGGCTGCCAGCGATAGAATTTATAAACTGGTGAATGTCTTCACTTGTATTTTCACTACTGGAGATATATTGAGACGATAAATTAAGACAAATGATAGAGAATTTATCGGGCACAGATTATTGAAGCTAGAATTTTTTATACATTGAAATTCCGAAGTATTTCGCAGATCACATTCCTCTGAATCACATTATCTAAATTTATTTGTTTAATAATAAAATAGTTTTTAGTACAGTTTACAGTATAATTCCTGATTTAATTATATGTTTTAAATAAATTGGGTTGTTAGGACTTACACAATTTGTGGGAGACACTTGGTGATCTTCAAATTTTTGCATACACACCTACCTGAAACAGAAAAAAAAAACAGCTTTAGTATTTAATCCTCACGGATTGGGAAAACAAATTCTTTAATTAAAAAAAAATGTCATTAGTAAAAAATTTAACGTGTTTGTGAGCATAGTTTGTTTTTTGAGTTTTATTCATCTTCATACAGTGTGTCCCCGGAAGGAGTACCGCAGTCTTGTAAACTTTTTTATTGCTGATTTTTCGAGAAAAAATTATTCTGGATAAAAAATTTGTAATAAAAGATATAGGGCGTCCAATATGAAATTGTCCCTAAGCAAAGTGCCTTTAATTTTTGTTTTCGTTAAAAACTGTATTTAATAAAGTTGTTCGAGAACTGCTTAAATTCAAGGTTTAAGGAAAATAACAATAATCACATTTTGCAAATAAATATACGCCGCAATTTTTAACTATCTTACATACAAATAATTACCATGAATATTTCCTTACCAGTGTCAAAGTCAACGTATTTATTTTTATTAACTGCGCACCAACTAATTTTTATTAATAATGCTAACCCTGGAGCAACGAATTTATCTTGTGAAATGTTATGTATCGATATGCAATACAAATTTTTAATGAAAAGTATCCAAATGTAACTGTAACTCGTAGAGCAGTTCACGAGTTAATTATAAAATTCGATAGCACGGGTGATGTAAAGAATATTAAAAAGACAAAAAAAATACAATGATAACGATGCTGCTACTGTTGTAGTTATGGACTCTGTACAAGACAATCCAAAGATGTCACTCAGGAAAAGGTCAGAAAATATAGATATTAGCAGATCTCATATTCAAAGGGTTTTAGTATACAACAAAATCTATCCATTCAAACCAGCGTTTAATCATAAATTGTTTGATGGAGATGATGGTCGTCGTTTGGGCTTTAGTTTAACAATGGGCGAGAAACTAATTGACAAGTGTGGGTATCTGTAAGTCTCTTGCTGAAATTTTTGCCTCAGTCTATACTATTTCTGCAGTTGATCCAAATGTGCCAATATCACCTTAAACAAGGTTGAAATTAAACAAAAACCGATTTGCGAAATTTTGTTTTCTTTTTAAAATATTTCGAAAACTAATCATGTTAACCTTGTTTTTTTTAGAGGCATAATGCTGGTTCCTTGATTACGCAACTTTGCCCCCATTTAAGCTACTTCGTATCTCTTACCGTTTCCGAGATTCCTGTAATGAGAAGCGAATTTCTGACAGCCTATATACGGACTTTCGAAAAGCTTTCGATCGTGTTAAACCAAAAATTATTACTGGCGAAGCTTTGATCATACGGGATATTTGGTAATTTATTGATGTGTTTTCAATCCTACTTAACTGATAGAACTCAAATTATCAAATTAAAAGATTTTAAATAACTGTATCATCCGGTGTCCCTCAAGGTAGCCATTTGGGTTCAATATTATTTTTGCTATTTCTAAATGACATTTTTAATTGTCTAAAATATTGTAGATTCTTAATGTTTGCGGATGACCTAAAATTATTTTTCAATATTAAACATACTGCAATCGGGTTCAGAATGACTTAAATTCATTAGTGAAATGGTGTAAATCAAACGATATGTCTTTAAATTATGATAAATGTAAAGTTATTACGTTTTTTTCGTAAAAAGAATGTATTTCTTTCAGATTACCATATACATGATATTACACTTCAAAGAGCAAACGTAGTAACTGACTTATAGCTTTACATTGACAATTTATTGATGAATAAATTGACGAAGTTATTCATAAATTAGTTCACGAATTTATTGGTAAACAGTGTGGTGTTACACTGCTACAGACTTTGTCAAGTTTTTTGACGTATGAATCAGTTCTACCAATGAATCAAAGAAGCAAATAAATTTCAAAAATGTCACCTTTCCACTCATAATTGTAGTGACACAACAGCGGTACCGTTTTGACACATATTATATAAATATCAGTGTTTGTAAGTAACAAATCAGTAAAAACAATGCAAAACTAGTACGACGCCACACAATTATTTACATATTCCAATAACATAACCTCATTACTGATCTGAGGCTGGAAATCTGTTGGGTTGGTACTTCCGAACTTCACGAAGAAATTGCCGAAAATTAGAACATGCTCTAATTCGTCAAGAACTTGATGAATAAATTCATGAAGTTATTTGACAGCAGATTTGGTGCATTAACTTGTCTAATTTCTTGATGAAGCGACTTCATGAATTAATTGATCAATAAATTGTCAATGTAAAACAGCTTTTAAGAGTACAATTTGACAGCTTTTGAGGTTCGATGTCCATATTGAAGATATTTTGCGCAAATGTTCAGCAATCGCAATGCGCAAATCAGATTGTGCGGTTTTATTAAGTGGCAAACTCGTGAGTTTACTAATATCTTATCAATTATTTTATTACATGATTCTCTCTTGCCTGGAATACTGCCGCATAATTTGGAACCCTCAATATTAAAATTTGCAATTATATTCTATTCAAACTTGACGTAAACAAAAATAATTATATGCATGAAGATAGACTTAATCTTATTGGCATGAAATCCATGCAGCATCGAAAACAATGTGCTTATTTAAAATTTGCATATAAACTTTTTAATGGTAAGATAGAATGCAATGAGATATTGTCTTTATTTAGCTTAAGAGTTCCAAATTATGCAACTAGATCGACGAAACTACTTCAGTCAAGTCATCATCGCACAAATATCGGGCTGCACTCTTCAGTGACCGAAATTATAAAAGCTGTAAGTTCACTGCCATATATCAACGGCATTTTCAATGTTTCTATGTGTTAATTAATTTTATTGAGCAGTTGAACTAAACCTACTTTTCCTCTCTGTGTTTTTAATCGATTATAATATTTTTTTAATACGTGCTTTACAATTTTTGTTTTATGTGTTTCAGTTACTTATGCATTTGTTGTATTTACGTACTTACATTATTGTATCCTTTTACAGGAGTGCGGAACCCCATCCAGGGACACACTGTATAAAAAAATAAAGGTTTCTAGGTATAGCAAATATAAAGTTAGCGCAGGAAAATCATTCCACAGCCAGTTACTTACAAATCTACTTATTTTTGTTAAACATTCTTTTATGTTTCGAATTATTCATGAGATCAGGAAATTGCCGCAATTACACAAAGGATTTTCTGTGTAAATAATAAATATTAATAAAAGATAAACAATTAACGTTTATTATATGTATTTACGACCGATGCATTATAACAGTATTGACGTCTATCAAGAATTCACAGAACCTGCTATCTCCGTTCTTCATGGCTTCGTGCAACGTCCCAGGATTGAACAATAATAATCAATTCCTACAATTGTTAATTCAAGCTTTGTTCATAAATGAGAAAAGATAAAATATAGTAATGATTCTTATCTACATACAACGTGCAGCAAGTATAGTTACAATCATTACTTTCAGTGTGGTAAGTTGTATATTACTGCACAGCCAAGAAAGTGAACGAAAATAAAAAATCTTAAAATATTTCAATGTCTATGTTTACGCATCTATTTTAATTGAATTGTTGTGGTCGAAAGTTAGCAACACTATTTTAATATATGGTACAGATTCGCTGAAAGATGTCTAGTAGAGGAGATTGTCGAGTATCCTGCAGCCGTTGATTCGGCAATTTTAGTTCTTCTCTTAACCCCACTGATTTTCCTCGCTATTATAATCTTATTTTTTATTAACTCGTAAGTTGTCATAAGATTTGCTTTTGTAGCTCGACAGTTTATGCGATATTACAGCGAAAAATATATTTTATGGCATTTACATCAATGAAAAATCATTCACTCCAAAGCAAAGATAATCGTACTTGCCCACGACCCGTTTTGCAATCTTCAATCTTGTGTGGTAAAAACTTTAGCCGATGTAGCTCCTCATCTAAGTGTTCTTACCATCTTTCTATGTTGTTCCTTACACTTTTGCTTTAGAGTTGCTGACTCCAGAACTTTATTCTCAAAAGCCTTCAGCTGAACTACTTTTCTAGGCAGATTTGGTTTCGGATAGGGTGGTTTAGGGCCAAATTACTAGATAAGGGAACAGTTGGCTACTCAAATATTACCAAAAATATGTCATCAGTGGAAACCAAACGTCACAGCATTTCTTTGTTTTGAATTTGAATAACTCACGTTGAATATATATTGTAATAGGATGAGTTGGGGGCAAAGATTTTAAAATATCAAAGAGAAAGGCAAATTTGGGAAAATAGAATTGGTAAAATTGATTTTAAAGAAATAAATTATAAGTTGATTAAGTGTGACCAATAGGAGTACAGTAGATGGTTGAAATTGAGAAAGAAAAGATAAAATAAATAAAAATTAGTATCTATATGATCAATTAAAATTTTCGTAAAAAAGAATTTCAAACAAAATTTAAAGAAATACAATGTAATAAAGTATGGTATTCGAAATTGATAATATGATTGGTAATAAAAATTTGGATTCCTAGAATTAGAAAGTGAATAGTGGGACATGAAAAGAAAAAGAGTAAGGTAACTAAGAAAAAAAATAATAAATTGGAGAGCAGGCAGCCAAACTTTAGAAAATAAAAATTTTAATTTAAAAGGAAGATAATTTGATTGCCAGAAAGAAACAAATGTATTCAATAAAGAAAAACCATTTATAAGAAAGAGTATAAGAAAACAGTTTCAAGAACTAAATCAATTGAAAATTACGGACAATAGAAATTTAAGTCCAATAACAAAACAAAGTTAACTGTTATAGAGTATTACCCAGTATCGAGTCAACACAGATCTAATCCAAGTCACCGACAGGGAATAGTAATATAGAAATATCAGCAAGGAGACAAACAACAAGGAGTTATATGACATATGACAAGTCAGGAACAGAAGTTGTGCTAACAGTTACAGGAAAAAAATAGAGGAGGTAAAGGACCAAGAAGAAAAGAAATTAGTGTATTAGACAGTGCGGTAAAGAGGTATTAACCCCTAATATAATACAGACTTAAATAAATTTAATATTTAAATCCAAATCTTGGATACTGTTATTTAGTTTAAGTTAGAGTAGAGGAAGTGGCGTAAGTATAATTTCAGAATACTTCTATTAACAGAAGATTGAAAAATTTTATTTGGATAAAGAGTAAAATAAATTAAGTGTTAGCCAATCACATAATTTTTATTTTTATTTGAAATCAGAGTAATTAAATGAATTAGAAATTATTTTTACGAGAAATAGAATAACTGTCGTCAGTTAAATTTCAAATATAATTTTTTGTCTTTTCCTTCTCAAGATTAATTATCTAAATTCATTAATCAGTATAATCAAAATACTAATCTTCTCAGAACCTCACCCTGAGGTAAGACTACTCATATTAGATAAAAAATTTCTTGAATCTTAAATTAATTTTTTTTCTCAAACAAAGACTTTATGAACATAACAAACAAAATTTGAATTAAATTACAATTAGGTATATGCTCATGTGAGCAGGCGCCCAGACAATAAAGAAGAAAAATAGGATACAAAGAAGAACCGACGCAGATTAAGTAAATACCTGTACAGGTAAGGAAATTACCTTTAAATAATAAATAATGAAAGTCAAAAGGTCTAATTAATTATCCAAGTAAAAACGATCCTCATATATCCCAAGTAATAACTAGTAGTTAGTAATATTTAGATCATTTTCCCTACTATATAAGTACTTCATGCAGAGTGATAAGCATCATTTATGACGTATGTAACAGAAATAATTTCTAAAAAATAACCATAATTTATATAGCGTTCACGTACAGAATTATTGAATACCTGGACTTAATTATTCGTAAAATATAGTGCTGCAGTTGAAACAAACAAAAAACAGAAATAACAATCCTAAGGGATCTAGGATCCTTCCAATGTTAAGTGTGAGAGAATTTTCTTTTAAAGATGTAGATAACTCATTTTAAATAAAAGCCGTTTCATGCCTCTTTTCACTCATTGCAATGAAATGTCTTCAAAAAATCATAACAATGTTAGGAGTTTATCGGCGGTGCACTAAACTAGAAAATATCCAATTGTTTTACTACAAAAAATATATTTAAATAAAATAAAACAACCAAGAGACACAAAAGCTTTTACTGAAAATCCAAATCTGCAAATAAATGTTAAACATCTTTTTTGATAGGTGAAACCCCACACACCTCTTCTAATTCTGACTACCAATCGGTAGTTTTTTTATCTAATTTTCTTTGTTTCGAGGTGAAAACATTGGACTGTACATATTTTGTGGTCTATGCCTTCAGTGGTTCCTGAATTAACTGTGTTAGACTTATTCATTATTATACAGACTTTAGGAAAAAAAATAAATCTGGATTTTTTTGCTTGTTTTGACAAGAGGAATCAGTTTTGGAAACTATTTAATTAATTGCAATTATTTTCCAACCTTTTATGAGTTAACTTACTCGAATTTCAAAGTTTCTTTCTTAATTTATCTGTCAAGTGAGTAACCCGAAGTAAAACTGATATTCTCAGAGAACTCGCACGTGAAATTTTAAATTGGTTCAAGCTGAAAGCGTCGCTAAAGTGACTCTTTTCTTAAAACTGCAAATTTCATACGGCGAAACCGACTCTTCTAGCAATTTTATTTCACAGTCTACGATCCTCCAACTCTAGGATTACAGCGCGGGATATCTCATTGCGCTGAGGGCGATACCATAAATTATACAGTCGCGAATGCACGCTCGTGGCGTATATTTTCAGGCTTACGTCACATCTAGGTATGAAATCCAATAAGGATTCAGATCCAGTTTTCAGAGAATTGATTTGGGCACTTGAAAACGATATTCTGCCCGCGATTTTTCACAATTTAATTTTAGTTTCGAAGATATGGGAGTGTGTTCTTGCATACATCATTTCTGGAACTTTCCAGACCGCATGGAAATAAATGTATTAAAAATTTACGCAACTGATGCAGCACTGTTAACAATAATTTATAGATAGATAGATAGATATATAGATAGATAGATGGATGGATGGATGGATGGATGGATGGATGGATGGATGGATAGATAGATAGATAGATAGATAGATAGATAGATAGATAGATAGATAGATAGATCGATCGATCGATCGATCGATCGATAGATAGATAGATGGATAGATAGATCGATAGGTAGATAGGTAGATAGGTAGATCGATCGATAGATAGATAGATCGATAGATAGATCGATAGATAGATCGATAGATAGATAGATAGATAGATAGATAGATAGATAGATAGATAGATAGATAGATAGATAGATAGATAGATAGATAGCTAGATAGATAGATAGATAGATAGATAGATAGATAGATAAATAGATAGATAGACACATAATTAGTTCAGAATTTAAAGAACAAAGAAAATGGTAATAAAATAACAATATAAGTACAAGCAATAAATGGTTGTCAAATGATAAAATAAAATGTTTGTAAGAATACAGCAAAATAAACAGTAAATATAAGTTTAATAAACTTAAACCTAAAAAATCTGCTGGTCCAGATGGAATACTCTGTTATATATAAGGCTTGCAAAGATATTCTTTCATGTCCCTTACTAATCATTTTTCAAAAGTCATTAAGCGGTGGCAAATTTCCAAAAGAACTTAAAATTGCAAGGGTAACGCCTATACACAAAAAGGATGATAAGAATTTGGTAAAAAATTACATGCCCATTACTGTTTTAAACTGTGTGGCAAAATTTTTTGAATTTGTAATTTATGAAAAGATATTTAGTTTTACAAAAAATCTGAATGTGCCTCAACAACATGGTTTTGTCAGTTGCAGGTCAGTAGAAACTAATTTAGCTACTTTTGTTAATAAAATTTATATTGCTTTCAATGAGGGAAAACAGGTTGACACTATATACACGGATTTTGCTAAAGCCTTTGATCGGGTAATTCATGACATACCTACTACTATTCAAATTACATGCACTTGGTTTAAGTGACCTTTTAGTAATTTTCTTCTCTTCATATTTACGGAACCGAAAACAATTTGATTGTTATCACAGTACTGATTCTGAAACATATCTAGCTAGATCTGGTGTACTACAAGGTTCGAATTTGGGACCGTTACTTTTTTTAATTTTTATAAATGATTTACCACAGAGTTAACATCCGACTGTCTCATGTATGCAGATGATTTAAAACTCTTTACTGAAATCAGTAATATCAATGATTTTTCAAAATTACAAAATGATATAAACGTAGTTTATGACTGGTCCGTAGAAAACAAATTGCCCTTCAATTTAGATAAATGTAAAGTCATGACGTTTAGTAAAGCACGGACGCCTGAACATTATGTTTATACAATGAATAACAATATTTTGTCTAGAATTTGAGACTTTAAAGATCTAGGAATTAACTTTCAACCTAATTTGAGTTTTAAAAACNAGATAGATAGATAGATAGATAGATAGATAGATAGATAGATAGATAGATAGATAGATAGATAGATAGATAGATAGATAGATAGATAGATAGATAGATAGATAGATAGATAGATAGATAGATAGATAGATAGATTACACAGATATATATTTATTAGTGTCACTTACACAAAAAAAAAGTTTACACACGTCAGAAAGGATGACAGTAATGGTATAAAATCATTATGAAAAAAAAATAGAAAAACATACAACACAGAACACATACACACGTCAGTAGTGCTGACACATAATTATATCAGAATTTAAAGAACAAAGAAAATGGTAATAAAAAAACAATAATATAAGTACAAGCAATAAATGGTTGTCAAACGTTAAAACAAAATGTTTGTAAGTAGACAACGAAACAAACAGTAAATGATACATGTTAAAATAAGATTACGAGTAATGTTTAATCTATAAGGAAAAAAAACTTAAACAATGCAACTGAAATGTGCGAAACCTACGTCTAAGTTAGTCATAACAGGGTGAGGTCACTTTTTAAATATTCTGACGTATAAAACGCGTTAGTTCATAGAAAGTGTTTTATCTTGCTTTTAAATAATATAGGGTTGAGATGACGTAATGGAGATGGTAATGCATTAAAAAACTGGATGCCCAGATATGATTGCCATTACGTGTTTCACTTAAGCAGGTTTATCTGATTTGGAATTGACGAACAAATATTCATAAAAAAATTAATATAAGCTTATTAATATGAAAAAAATCCTCCAAAAAAATTATGGACTAGTTTGGATACCTAAGACACGAGATATTAATAAAATAATTTTTCACGAATTAGTACAGAGTCTTATGAGAATGCAGATTTTTTTAGTCTTTCCACTTAGAATACGCAACAACTGACGAACAGTTTCCACAGCAACTTGTATAAATAGGAAACCGATATCTAAGGAACCGTATGACAGCTTGTAGAAATCGATTAGGTACTTGTAATATACATAATTTATAATAATTCTCCTTCAAACTGCTGTCGTTGACTATCTTATCCTCCATATGCGTGATAGCGGCAACGCCGCGGTCTCGACGTAGCGTATTATTTGAAATTCGCAAGTGTCCAAACCGAACAAACATAATGATCGAACGGGAGTGAGCGAACGCCGAGCAGAGCGCGCCAGCCAAGTGCAACGTTGCCAAATCTAAAGGCTTACTACTTTAGTCACTAGCGAATTTACAGAAACTTTCGACAAACTTTAGACGTACCTCCGTATCCGATAAACCTCCTTAAGCGATGAAAGTTTAAGTTTATGTCACTTTTTGTTTCTAGTATTACGAGAATGGATTTGGCTACGGACAGTATACATCTCTTCATTTTCTTTTACTTATACAAAAGACACTGGAGTATGTAAGTACATGGTAATGTTAAAATGTCAAATTTCTTAAGATGCGCTCTGCAATCATTTCTGAATTTTAAACCCGAGATTATATGAATGGCTTTTCTTTGAATATCAAAAACGATATCATCTGAAGGTGAATGACCCCAAACCAGGATAGCGTGGGATATTCGGGAGTGCATAAGGTTATGATAAGCAGTAACGTTTTTTGAGATTCTTTGCTAATCAAATTGCGGATTAAATAGATGGCTTTGGAGATCTTATTGCAGAGGTAGTGGACGTGTTTTTCCCATTGCAATTTCGGAGAATTTTACTGCATCAGGACTGTTTATATCTCCATTTCACGCAAGCTGAATATCAATGTTTTGGTCTTAGATGCGTTTAGGCATNGTCACTAGCGAATTTACAGAAACTTTCGACAAACTTTAGACGTACCTCCGTATCCGATAAACCTCCTTAAGCGATGAAAGTTTAAGTTTATGTCACTTTTTGTTTCTAGTATTACGAGAATGGATTTGGCTACGGACAGTATACATCTCTTCATTTTCTTTTACTTATACAAAAGACACTGGAGTATGTAAGTACATGGTAATGTTAAAATGTCAAATTTCTTAAGATGCGCTCTGCAATCATTTCTGAATTTTAAACCCGAGATTATATGAATGGCTTTTCTTTGAATATCAAAAACGATATCATCTGAAGGTGAATGACCCCAAACCAGGATAGCGTGGGATATTCGGGAGTGCATAAGGTTATGATAAGCAGTAACGTTTTTTGAGATTCTTTGCTAATCAAATTGCGGATTAAATAGATGGCTTTGGAGATCTTATTGCAGAGGTAGTGGACGTGTTTTTCCCATTGCAATTTCGGAGAATTTTACTGCATCAGGACTGTTTATATCTCCATTTCACGCAAGCTGAATATCAATGTTTTGGTCTTAGATGCGTTTAGGCATAAGTTATTTGAAGTGAATCAATGTAATGCGTCATCTTTGATTATTGGAATGTCCACCATCAGATCATCCAAAACATTATTGGCTATGGATAAGTTAGTCATCAGTGAAAAGAACATCAGAACAGAACATTGAGGTACTCCGTAATTCAAATTTAATGTTTTTGATTTATAGTTGTTATGAACCACGTATTGTTGTCTATGACAGAGGTACGACGATATGAAAAATATCACTAACTACAATTAATATCATACTACTAACAAATCGTATTTAAAATGTATTTAACTTTATTATGAATTTGTTAATTCAAATACTTTGTAAAAGTACAGAAAATTTTGTGAGATACTGAAAAAAATGTAGCTAACTTATTTTAGAAATAAGAAAATGTCCAATTTTCTCACAACCTTTTATTTTTAAAAGACCACCCGTTTCGAGGTCAAACTTTACACCTCATCTTCAGATCTTACAAGACTTGAGCTTATCATAGATAAAAATTTATAATTCTCTCCCGGAAAATATTAAGTCTTGTAAAAATGTTTTTAAACATATTTTAAACATATTTTAAAAAAGTTTTTGATCGATAGGTGTTACTATTCTCTTCAAGAATATTTTAAATTGTAAGTTTTTTTTTATTTTATGACCTTTAACTGCTAAATGTTTTTATTCAAGTAGCGGATGTTTCTTTTTTTTGTAGTTTTGTTTGTTTTTTGAATTGTTTTTGTGTTTAATGTTTTTATATTTACAATTATTTTTTTTTATATGTAATAATAGTGTACAGTTTTACTGTATCATTATATTGACTATTGCTATACATGTATTAATGTCTATATGTAAAATAAATAAACTAAACTAAACTAAGTCTTCAATTTACAATCTAAAGTATATATAATTTGAAAACTCTTCTTAATTACTTCTTTCACGATAAATCTTCTAAGATTTCTTAGATGGCTCTGTATTCTAACGTTGGAATAATCTCTATTAATAATGATAAGCAGGTATTTTGGGTATAAATTTTGATCCAAACATCTCCTATTTTAAAATAAATATGGGCAATTTGCTTCATTTTGTTGATTGAACATTCCTTGTAAATATAAGTTATCTCAGCCAGTAAGTTCAAATTTGATAAATGTGAAATTTCCATTGTAACTTATTTTAGAAATAAGAAAAGGTCCAATTTTCTCACAATCCTTTTATTTTTAAAAGACTACCGCCTTGTAAGACTTGAAGATGAAATATAAAGTTTGACCTCGAAACCGGTAGTCTTTTAAAAATAAAAGGATTGTGAGAAAATTGGACCTTTTCTTATTTCTAAAATAAGTTACAATGGAAAACTCACATTTATCAATTTTGAACTTACAAAATGTAGGTGGTATACCCATATTGCACTCATAAATTTTATTTAAACACATCAATTAAAGTTGCAAAAGCGTTACTAACACTTAAACACGTTGCACTCAAAAAACAATATCACAAAAACTAAATGAGATATCAACAATCCAAGACATGGTTGCACAGGAGGTTATGCGCAAGTGCAACGTAATCCTGACAACCGCATATCACTAAATATGTCCATTTGTCAGTAATTAAAAAAGATCGGTTGGTTACTTTCTGAATAAACCTGGTATAAAACTCTTACTGCGCGTGTCAAGGTCAGGTCTATGTAAACATTTTTTTTTGAAAAATTTCTGCGAATAATTTCAAATAAAAACATAATAAATATGTTTTAGTAAATATTTTGGCGATATTTACTACTCTGTACTAGGGTTTCTGGTCGAAACTTCTCGAAGAGAGAATTCCCGGGAAATCTGGCCTTACTCGAGACGAGAAAAAAGTGTAGAGAAATTTAAAAATCACGCGCGTCTTAAGTTCTTGATTGGAGTTTGTTTCGTTCATGCGTTCAATTCGTTTCTCGACAAATAACTGCGCGGTTAAAGCGGTTTCTCGACTAGATTCTTATTTTTTTTAATGTACCTTGTTATAAGTCTGTGTAGAAATTTTATTATAAGCAGATACCTAATGTTGATGTTGATTCAGAAAATATTTAGTTCCTGTTCGTTTAGTTGATTATTTTATTTTTGTTTTGTTAATTAAAAGATTGTGATTATAAGTGATAAATTAATAGGAAGAACGCTTCTGTATCTTTAAATTAAAGCTTGTTTTTTTTTAAATTTTTCTTCGGTTAAATTTCTTATTTACTATTTGTTTAATTAAAAGACTGCATGATTAATGATTATTAATAATTATTGGAAGAAAGCTACGATTCAAAAACATTGAAATAAACATAAGTATAATGAAAGTGTTTAATAAAAAAACAAGTTAAAGGTTTTTAAGAAGAAACTCAAAGTTTAATTTAGTTTTGTTAGTAGAAGTAGAAACATAAGTAATTAATAAAAATACTGAATAAATAATAAATGTTAATGATGATTGTTAAGTATAATAGCATGTTTATATTTCGCATTGCAATACCAAAATTATGACTTTCTTAAGTTTTAAAAATTTCTGGAGAATTCGAGAATTCCCGGGAATTCCTAGTCGAAAATTCTCGAGTCCCGAGAAAAAAGTAGGCCGAGAAATCAGAAACCCTACTCTGTACTATGAACAGAGAAGTAGATATAAATTGTAGAATTGAATAGGACAATATTATTTAATTTTACGGGAACATTTTAAGTTTATTGCACAAGTAATGAACTTTTTTCTATTAGAATCATACGAAAATACTGTTTATAGATGATTACAATAATGGTAAGTTTGTTGCACAAAACTTTTCTACAACAAAACAAAATTTTCTACAAGGCATTTTGCGTACTTTTCATTATTTTGCTACATATTTCATCATTGCAAAAAATATGTGCCTCAGAGACTTTTTTAAATTCTAATCTTGATCATTCATTGAAGGAAAAAGTCGTCGTGATGAGGTCTCTCAGGAATTTGCACCTTTTTGCCAAGCACTGAATCATTTGCTTACACTTTGTGCTCTACCGTACAAATCCATCACCGTTCTGTAGAAGTAAAATTTCTTTCAAACTAAATTTATTCTTCTCTAAACACATTAACACAAAATATGTACAAATCCTGTCATTCCACTTGTTATTTACAAAACTGTTTGTATAATCCCCTTTCACATTGAAAAAAAAATTGCATAAACCTCTCGATATCGAAAACAACACCCACGCTATGCCGACATAAAAGATAAAAATTTTCGTAACAGTTACGAGAACATCTTAGTATTATGGGGCTTGAATTGTCTCAATGTCAGTGCTAAAAATATGTACAGTGTGTATTTTCGTACCAGGTTAATGTCATTATATTTAGAATATTCACGTATGGCGGCGTGGGTAGTGACGAGATGATCCTGAGACAATTTCAAACAACATAGTCACAATTTAGATCAGATGAACGTAGTCTAAGCTGGGAAAATTTTAAGGCCCTAGGAGCCTCTGCCGCGTGTATAAGGGTGATGTAATTCAATGACACATGGAAAAAAGCACTGTCACAAGAATCTATGTAATTACGGCATAAATAGCACAAGTTGTATCAAACGTAAATATCAAATTTTTGTATTTTGTGTTTTTTCCGTACAGTGAATAATCATAATTATTTCCTCTGTTTAGATTCAAGACTATTTTATTAGACATAACTGCAAAAGGGAAGTTGATTTGGTTATAAATGTTGAATTTTTTTTTTTGTAGAAAAAAAAAGAAAATCGTACACTGAAAAGAATCGGTATACACATTTTCTATATGTCACTTCATAATTTCTCTGCATAAAATGCATACAGGGTGTAACTTTTAGAGGGGGCCAGTTTTTTATGTCTCTGAATACGAATTTGGAATTTGATTTTTTCAAATCAAATAAATAGTCGAGTTATAATAATTAGTTTTTTAAACTGCACACACCGTTGCCAGTTGCTTTTATATCAACTACATTTTGCGAAGTTATGGAAAATAATTTAGCAAAACACATTGTTTTTGTATAAATTAAGGACTTGTTATTCTGATGTCGCCATATATTTTTGATATCACTACGGTTGAAGAGCTGAACGTTTTAAAAAAAATTTGTCTAAAGAAACGAAAAAATTTTACATGGTTTATTAAATATTATTGGTGGGTATTATAGATACGTTACTAATTGTAAAGACGTTTTTTAATCAACTGCTACACAGAGGAGCTAATGAAAAATAATGTGGTGAAAACAGATTGCTTTTCTATGACAACGACGTGTTATTTTAAAGTCACCACATTTACCGAACATCAAAGAAATTGTTTTTTAAAAATATTTAATTTGTGTTTTAAAATAATTATTTTTGCCATTTTAAAAGACAAACATAGTAAAAAATAAATGAAAATACAAATCTGATTAATAAGAAATATTTTTTTTAATCATTTCAAGTTTTTACAAACATTTGTGACACAATTTTTTCAAGCGGCGCATGTATTTATTTCTGAATGTCAGTGTCAATGACCTCTGATATTGACCTAGTTGAGCTCAACTATATTATTGCCACTACGTACCTACAGGCGACACGTATGTAAAGAAATACGATATGTTTCCACTCTCTTTTTTTATTCAGCCACTTCGGCAACGAATTGGTGGTAGACATAATAGATTAATCCAAAATAAATACAATAGCAAGAAAATTGAAACGTGAACGTTTTAAGTTTCACGCGTACGAAGTTGCCTCCGTTCGCAGGATAACTACCGCTGTTCTGTTGACATGCTGCATCTTCCCTGTAAGAATCGAGTACCGCCGATTGTCTTGCACATGTTGTGATATGACGAGATCTAAAAGCGTTAAGTACAATTTGCCACGTTAATTCGGCGAGACGGGATTGACCGAATATATCGTGTTACATTTTATTTCAGTTTTCGACTTTATCTTATAGTACCTTTGTGTGGTATAAGTTATAAAGTTATTTGTTTCAGAGTTTAGTGACGGTACAGTGTATTCTTGTGTTTTCGTTTTCAAGTTTTTCAGTGATATTATGAAAAAGCAAGTATACGAATCAAGATATGATTGTAGCATACTTTTTGCCTGAAAAAAAAAAAACGAATTTGCTGCAAGAAGAGGATATCAGATGGATTATCTCAAAGAGCAGTACCTCACGGCAAGTGATCTGGAAATTTGCACTTTAATAACCTTTTCTTTAAATTATGAGATTTGACAACAATGCATAGTCCAGTTCTCAATTGTGCCTGCGCTACGACTAACGCGCACCGTTGTTTGAGATCACACTAGCTTGTTCAACGGCGGGCGGGGTAGTTACTAAAACAAGGTTTAAAAAAAAATTAAGTTTTCAAGACGGAATTTGAAAAATAAACTAATGATATGTGTTTCTAAGAGTCAAAGGTAACCTCTCTATAAATATGACCGGCACTCAAAGTTACAAAAGTTACACCCTGTGTATATTTGTGTAATAGTAGATTTTTTTAATATGTTCTGATTTGTATCATTCCTTTTATTCACTTTCACTTATTCACTAAATTATTTTTAAAATTATGTACAGTTATGAATATTTTTGCAGAATCAAAATAGTGTTCATATTCCATAGTTCATTCCATATGATTTGTCGTATATATGCACAAATAAATTGTTTCAAATACACAAATATGAAAACATTTTTGACACAGTTATGTCAATCCAATTCCCTTCCTACCGATTGCCACGTCATCCGCTTTTTAGTTGTCTGTTTAACAAAAACTAGTATATTCCCGTCCTCAGCAGAGTAGTAGGAAGTTCTTTATCAATTTTGAGTTCACTAGTATATTGCATATATTTACTTAGACAAGTGTGGTTAGTGATTATTTAGTGAAATGGATTAATATGTAAGAAAATTGTTTGGAGAATCAGTTAATTCTAAAGAAAATATATTTTTGAAATATATTTCGCAAATTTCATTCGAAATTTTTTCTCTACGTGAGCCTAGAAATTTGGTTATCAAAATATAACCGCTTTAATTTTCCCGAGCTGGTCGTTACCCAGTTTTTAAATCATTTTCTATTTCTATTCCATCATATATTTTATTTGTAAAATACAAAAGAAGTACAAAATATATGATAACGTAGTCATTCAGACTGTTATTGTAACAAACCATAAGGGCAAATACACAATGGATTCTACGATTTCGATAGACATAACAAATTCCAGTTTACAATTCATCGGTAGAGTGATATTCACGTTGCGTTTCATTGGGATGAAATTCTATGGTTTGTAAATTTACGCTTAAAAATACTTCAAGGTTAATATACTGGCAAACACTGACAATATATTTGTGTTTGTATTTCATCAAGATTAAATTTAGTATATTGTTCATTTACACTTAAGCGGCTACAGCCGCTCTACCATTGGCCATTTTTGGCACTGCCAATTAACGATATAATAAAATGATATTTTGCAGACAAGTATTTGTTGT
Organism: Anoplophora glabripennis; assembly: GCF_000390285.2. NCBI lineage: Eukaryota > Metazoa > Arthropoda > Insecta > Coleoptera > Cerambycidae > Anoplophora > Anoplophora glabripennis. Next base: position 619,833 of record NW_019417182.1, on the reverse strand, counting down.
TTACATAACATTTTACATTGAGTTTCACTTACAGAAACAACTCCAATACAGCAGTTACTAAAATAATTTGTTCCAAGTGGTTAAGTTATATTTAACATAATTCTGGCCTTGCTACTATTACCTCTTATCAGTTATCACTGTTCAAATATGAATGCGTTCATTTAATATTTATATTAGAATTAAAAAACAATTTCCTCTATTCCAAGCTGGTCATTAATCTTTAGCAATGTTTAGCACTACCATAATCGTTTCTGTAGAATTCCACAGGAACTTCCGGTACACAGAAGTGGTTGTGGGATTATCATTAAACACTTGTGGTATTTTTTTTCATGAGAGTCAATAATTAAAATTTAAAGTAATTATATTACATCATACAGGGTAACCCACAAAGAAGAATAAAAATCTTGGCTTGCAAACGCATCCTCTTCACAAATTCTTTGAGNTCCTTTAATTGTTTGTTATTGTTATCACGATTATTCTTTAAAATAAAGTTATATAGTCATTAACGTTATTGAAACTGACAGCTGCTATACAGCTCGTTGAGAAATGAGGTTAAGTTAGTCGCTATAAGCTACTCCCTACGTCCAATGTGTCAGAGCCAACTTCGACCACGTTTTTATTTGAACGCTCGTTATTTAGTTTCTTTTGTGTCCTACTAATTAAAATTCTTCTGGAAGGAAATTTGAAAGAGTATTTTATAAATATTTCAAAAAAGTCATAGATCAGCATTTTTCGTTACTGGCAACTGAAATGCAGAAATATTAACTCGATTTTATAAGTAGTAAATATACCTATTTATGAAGCTATCATTATGCATTCTTGAAATATCTAATGGCCCTTTTATATACAATGTTTTTACTTATTTTTGTTGGAAGAATATCTCTTTAATGTTTGTGCATTCCTTGTGTCTACCTAAACTAGAAAAATTCGAAAAAAATAGACATTTTAGTATAAAAATTTAATTTTTTCGTGCAACTTTTAAATATTAGATATTGTAATCTTTATTATATCATTACATTACATTCATTACATTTCCGAACTAACCAACAGACTATTCTTATTTTAAACTAGACAAAGACACCACTAAACAACTCCATTACTGTGTGGCAACAACCAGTTTCATAATAGTCGACATGAACAGTACTAAATAGCGGTAAATATTTACAATGGGTCTATTTTCCACCCGCTAGTGCAACAAACAGAATTATAAAGCGAAGCAAAACGTTACTGCCCGGCCTACCGAACGTTTTTTCGGTCCCACGCGTGTCCGCGGTCTCTCGACCATTCATGAATGACGTTCGGTCGCCGCTATTAGTACACAGTGATAAAAAATGCCGACGTAATTAAATTAATGGGCTAATTGTCGTGCGAGCGGTGTAGTGGGCCTTGGAACGACGAACGCTCTTCAATTGTCAGGATTGATGCGAGGGACACCAGTAAATTGCGCAGGACTCACGCTTATAAAAAAATAGATGCGACAAAAGTTGGTGCCAGTAGAAAGTGTCGCTAAATAGGTGTTACAAACTATAGGGATAGAGAGAACTTTGCGTAGAGGTTGAAATTGAAATTTTCACCCAAGTTTTGAATTCAACCGCCAAAACTGTCCACGAAGCTGCAAACCGCTCTAAACACACCCAGCCGGCGTTGATGACATCCAGAGAGCTTGATGCTGCCGGTAGAGCGACCAGAAAAAGCGACTCAGTTTCGGATTTTTTCGAGAAGCGGAATGCCACATAATTCAAACTGGGACACAAATATATAGCAGAAGATCTACTTTAGGACTTTGATTTTCTTCGGACATTAACCATGACCACCTTCCTGGACAGTACGAAGTACGATCGTAGGTATCTAGAAGCATACGTCTATCTGCATATTCTAAAGTCATTCTTTGTTAATCAAATATTTCAAATAAACTTTTGTGGTCGATACAAAGGTGCTTCTTAGCCCAAAACAAATTGCTCTTTAACCACATCCAAAAACAGTGAAATGACACGAAGTGTCAAAGAATATAGGTAAATGCTAAAAACAAAAGCTTAATTGAAAACCTTAATGCAAACTACTATTGACAGAATGTACTACAAGTTACACGTAACAAAAAGGGTATGTGCTATTCTTTACGTCAGGTAAAGCTCCGAGATTGAACTAGAGGGAGCCAGAATGGAATGATGTCGGCCAGCAAGAGACTATCCATAATCAATCCCGGAGGGTTATTATGCAATAACCCAATTCCTCGGGGTCGAGGTTTCATTTGCGAGAGTTACCAAGAAAGAGGCCAAGAGGACGGATATGACCATTAGAAAGTATACAGTAGGTATTAGTGATGTGACGAATTCGCATTTGCGATTTGCATATTTCCTGACATTCGCATTCGCAAAATTCCTTCGAATATTTTGCGAATACGAAATCAAAAAAATATCATACTTAAGAAAAATGTGAAAATAATATTAATTATGTAAGATGTATTTTTTACACCCTGTATTACGACCCTCTTTTAAATATTGCGAGTTTTAAGTTAGAAATAAGGCACATATTTGCCCGGCATGGCGTCTGGTAGTTGTAAACAGCTCGAGTGGCTAGTTGACGCTCATAGGCTTTGTTTAGATTAGAAATTTCAGACAACCTCTTTTACCTAAACTTTGAAAAGAGATCATTTTCTGTACTGACCGTGACGTGAAAACATTGTGAATTGTGCCATAATTAGGTATTCGAGTTTTTCTCACTGAGCATACCTATATATTAGAGACTACAGTCTATTCATATAACTTGTGAGTTTTTCTTACTGAGCTTGCATATCAATTACAAATTATACCCTATTCATATAAGTGATGAGTTTTTCACACTGGGCTATTTAGTAATAATTACAGCAAATTCATATAACTTGTGAGTTTCCTCACTGTTTAATAATAATTATAGTTAATTCACATAATTTGTGAGTTTCCTCACTGGGCATACCTGTTTAGTCCGCTTATTCATATAACTTGTGAGTTTTCTCATTGGGCATACCTATTTATTTAGTAGTAATTATAGCCAATTCATATAACTTGTAAGTTTATCTCACTGGCCATACCTACTTAGTAGTAATTACAGCAAATTCATATAACTTGTGAGTTTGTCTCACTGAGCATACCTATATATTAGAAACTATAGCCTATTCATATAACCTGTGAGTTTTCTCATTGGGCATACCTACTTATTTAGTAGTAATTATAGCCAATTCATATAACTTGTGAGTTTTTCTTACTGGATATACCTATTTAGTAGTAATTACAGCAAATTCATATGACTTGTGAGTTTCCTCACTATTTAATAGTAATTATAGCTAATTCACATAACTTGTGAGTTTTCTCACTGCGCATACTTATTTAGTAGTAACTATAGCCAATTCATATAACTTGTGAGTTTTTTTCACTGAGTATACCTTTTTAGTTGGAATACCGGTTTATTCACATAATTCATGAGTTTTCTTACTGAACACTCTTATTTAGTGTTGATAGATAATTCCTAGTTTTGTCGCAAGTATGTCTATATCTTTAACATTGCTATATCATCTTGAAAATAATAATTGTTAGAGACGTTATATAAATTTACGTTGTCAATCTTATTGAGAAGTTGGATATTTGATTTGACGAGCACCATTAATTAAATTGCATATTCTTTTGAAGAAATAATTAAGTGTCCTAGACACACTGACTAGTAAAGTCATATTTCGGGTTATATCCACTAAGTAAAATGTCATTTGAGTAACAGTAAGAATTATTTTGTGTTAGTAACTGTTGATGAATTGGTATTATGAATTAAGGTAGTAAGTTCAATGACATTTAATGTGAATAAGTTTTATATGCATTTGAGGTATTTACTGTTTTGCTTGTCAGTATTGACAGTGTAGAGATCCATGGATAATGTTTTTGAGTGACTGTCACGGTACTCAGGCAGGGTGCATCGCGAATTTGCCATTTGCATCCATTAACACCTATTGTTGCTGGATTGGTCGGGAGAGTGTCCTAAGGCTAATCGGTGCCACAAGTCGGGAGCACTCTGGGTGGATCTTTTGTGAGTTTGACCCTAACATCCATTGCACACCTGGAGTTGACACCGGGAGAGGTGTCAAGAACAGTACGAAAATGCTTAGATCTGTTTAGATGTGTAATATACAGAATAGTTTCAGTAGTATCACAGTTGCTTATTGATTGTGCAGTAGATATATCACACCCTGTATAGGTTTAAGTAATTATTGCTAAAGTGTCAAAATACCAATTTTAATTTTATATAAAAATAATCATCGTATTCATGCTTATCTATGAAGTATATTGCTTCTGGCAATTGTTTNCCCGTAAAATGTAAACTTACGATTTCCTTTTGTTGTCGTGTTAGCATAACAAGCATAGACCATGAGGTACATAAACAGGATACGGTACGGTGCAGGTAGAGATAGAAGAACAAGACCTATTTGTGGTGTTAAGTCGACCACCCACAAAGACAAGGTTAGCATTTGATGAGTGTCTCTTGAAAGCGAAGTTAACCTTGTAAGTGTGTCGTTCAAAATGGAACTGAATCAGAGGACAGGTAAAATTTAAGCTGGTCCCGTCTAGATCGACCGCTTTCGCATGAAACGGACAGTCAATTCCGAATTCATCAACATTCTACACACGAAAACATGAAAATAAGTTCATATGAACATGCGTTCTAAAATGAGACATAAGGGAGCTATGGCCGTTTGAAGATCACCGCTGACAATGGTTTTACTAGAACCGCATTAGATATGGATGTGAATTTTGATGCACGAAATACTGTAAATAAAAGCTGTTTTCTGAAGTAGGCAGTTATTTTAATTTTACAATTTTAATCATGGAATTATTTACCCTGAATTTTTTAACACGCAGCTTTTTTTTAATGGTCTAAAAAATTTGGTTTAACGTAATTTTTTACACACAAAAGTTATTCGTCTAAAAATTCATCAGACTAATAGTTATATACAAGGTGTTAACAAAATAAGTATTCAAAATTGGAGAGTATGTAAAACATGTCGAAATATGATGAACACCTTAGTAGAGTTTTTGTCAGTGGCGGCCTCTAAGGGAGATACAGCCCCTTGAAGGGGTAACTCAGGAAATAGTTTTTATTGTACAACATCAAAACAATGTAATATTAAATCGAGAAATTTTGGGGTTGTATTACTATTTATATGCTTAAAAATCGGCGTAATATACAAATCAAAATTTTCTACAGGGGCGTAAGAAAATTCGGGACAATGGAGCAAATTTTACAATTTTTTTTATACGCAATTTTTTCTACTTCCTGAACCGAAATTATGAACATTTATCATATTTTGCATAAAAAAGGTACTCTTATTAGATTTTAATAGCATGAGCCGTTTTCTAGTAAAATCCATTTCAATAATTCATTACGTGCTCAGAAATTCCTGCTGAAAATAAATGTATCAAATTGTTACATGAGAAAATTACGAATTTATTTAATTTTTTTTTCAAACTGGATTTCTGCATCGAAATCAGATATGGATTTATAAGTGGAATGGAAATATCGTGGCATAAGACCCTAAACTTCAAGATGCAAACATCCAAAAAAATTTTTTTGTGGTCTTAACGACCAAAATGCCTGCTGGAAAAAAGACTCCAAATTTTTAGCAATTTTTTTCTTGAAAATGGTGGGGTTCCGGAAAAATTTTATAGAACAAAAAGTTGTTAAAATTATGCAGAGAATACGCTTAAATTTTTTTACAATTTTTTGAGACGTTTTTACATTTTTAAAATTTGGCCATTTTTTGAAAAATCCAAAAATCATTCCAAAAATTCTGAAAGCGTATTCTCTGATAAATTTCAAGAACTTTTTGCACTACAAATTTTTTTCTGAAACCACATCGTCGTGGACAATTTTTTTTACGAATATTTGATTAAAATTTCATTGGATTTGGAAATAATGGAAATAAATAGGTTATGTAATGAAGTTCCAATCTATTGGCATGAATGTGTAGTTAGGTTTAAAATGTTCTGGCTAATTCAATATTGTATCCCGAAAACTATACAAATTTATTTTTTCTTTGAGCCGGCATTTTGGTTAATAACACCTCAAAAAAATTTTTTTGGATGCATGCATCTTGAAGTTTAGGGTCGTATGCCACGATATTTTCACTCCACTTATAAATCCTCTTGACAGCAAATAGCTTCCTTATGACCTAGTTTATTGAACCAAGTCCACATAAACATTTTTTTATGTTTTCATGTGTAAAATCATTTCTCAAGTTTATGCGTACCTATAGGTCTAAGACTCACTCTGTATAAAATATAAAATTTAATTAGCACGCTGAATCTCCAGAACTGTCATGCATGGCCTACACAGTGAAATGCCATAATTTTTTAATTCACCGATGCTTGGGCAAATTTTTGAAGACGTATATTACAGAAATGATTCGTGAATTTTTTAAACGAATGTTTAATTACGATCAATATTTATATTACAAAGTGTGAATATCAAATGTACTGTTAATGCATTTTTTAAACACCGTATAATAGGCTGGTGAAAAGATATAGCGAGGTGTTAATGTTACTATTTATGATAGCAGAGTAAAAAATGTTGATTTAAAGCTCGCGGATGAAAATTCATACATTTATCTAGGCCCACTATCACAATCTTTGTCTTAGTATTAAACTAGGGTAATATCGCAACTTCTGTTTAATGTAACGTAGAATTTTAAATGTATGTACCAATAAATTAGACAATATAAATTTAGTATTGTGCTAAATTGTCAAAAATCATCCTGCCATAGGGGTAAATTCTCAACAGACTTTCAGAAATATGGATAGTATGGTAACTCGTGTTTAATGTAGCGTAGAATTTTAAATATGTCTGTAACAGCATAATAGACAATATAGATTTGGTAGTGTCACATTGTCACAAACATTCCAACCATGGATCACCATGGTAGCGTAGTCAGTCGAGCATGCGGTGGCAAGTATTTCTTGGCCTATTCTGGTCTGGGTTCAATCCCTGGCGTCGGCACTGGCAATGTCGATGGATAATGGGTGTTTGTCCACGTTTTTTTTCAAGTGTAGCACCCTTTGGCACAGCCTTTGGCTTTGGATTTGGGGGTTGTCTCATTTCTGTGGTGTGTTTTAAGTTTATGGAGGAGAGGGGGGTAATTTGACAATAAACATAGTGAAATATGGCAGTATATTGTAATAAAATGAATTGGGGCAAAAATTTTAAAATATCAAAGAGAAAGAAGGTAAATTTAGGAAAATAAAATTGAAAAATTGATTTTAAAGAAATAAATTATAAGTTGATTAAGTGTGACCAATAGGAGTACAGTAGATGGTTGAAATTGAGAAAGAAAAGATAAAATAAATAAAGATTAGTATACGATAAATTAAAAATTTTCGTAAAAAATGAATTTCAAACAAAATTTAAAGAAATAACGAGCGTTCAAATAAAAACGTGGTCAAGTTGGTTCTGAAAATTTGGACGTAGGGCGTAGCGTATAGCAAATGAACTTAAACGTCATCTGTCAAAGCGCTATATCGCCGCTATCAATTTGAATATTTTCGTTTTAAAAAGCGTTTAAAATGGTGTTTTCTCAAGAACAAAAAGTGTTTATCATAGAGTCCTACTTTAGAAATGGACGCAAGATTGATGGAATATGGAAGTATTCTATTGAGGAATGTTTCATAGAATTTCAAAATCAATTTCCCGGCGTTGTTGAGTACAAAATTTTTCAAAGTGCAGTTCAGCGTTGTGTTAATGTTTTTCGTGAAACGGGCAGTGTAACAAGAAAAGAAGGAAGCGGCCGACCTAAAAAGCGGACTGAAGAATTAAAAGAAAATGTCCAACAAATAATGGAAAATGCGCCAAGAACTTCTGTACGTGTTTTATCACAAATGGTGGGAGTATCAGTCGGTACCTGCCACACAGTGTTAAAAAAAGATTTGCGTTTGTTCTCCTATCGTTTAACTTGTCAGCAAGAACTTCATGAAGTTGATTTTCCGCGACGGGCTGTATTTTGTGAATGGTTTTTAAACAACTACGGTGAACTTCATAATATCACCTTTTTTTCTGATGAAGCCTGGTTTCATTTAAGTGGTTACGTAAACTCACAGAATATGAGAATGTGGTCTTCTGAAAAACCAGATAACTTTTTTGTCGAGGGCCCTCTACACGCTCAAAAAATTGGAGTTTGGTGTGCTCTCAATCGAAGGAGGATTTATGGACCTATTTTTTTTAATGGTACTCTTACTGCGCAAAGGTATAGAGAAGAAATTATCGCTCCTTTTGTTAACCAGCTGGAAGAAAACGAAATTACAAACTTTTACTTTCAACAAGATGGCGCAAGGGCACATACGGCAGGCGAGACGATGAATATGTTGAGGGAAGTTTTCCAAAATCGACTAATAAGTCTCAATGCTGAACATGAATTTCCACCGAGGTCATGTGATATTACGCCGTGTGATTTCTTTTTGTGGCCTTACCTTAAAAACACTATTTTTGAACTGCCTATTCCTGATTTAAACCATCTGCAGGCTCGACTTATAGACAAGATTCGTGAAATTAACAATACCCCGAGCATCTTAGAAAATGTCTTTAATTCTTTGAGGAACAGGTGTGAAAAGTGCTTGGAACAAGGAGGGGGACACTTTCAGCAGCTGCTTTAATTTATTGTTATAACAAGGAGGGGGACACTTTCCGCAGCTCCTTTAATTGTTTGTTATTGTTATCACGATTATTCTTTAAAATAAAGTTATATAGTCATTAACGTTATTGAAACTGACAGCTGCTATACAGCTCGTTGAGAAATGAGGTTAAGTTGGTCGCTATAAGCTACTCCCTACGTCCAATGTGTCAGAGCTAACTTCGACCACGTTTTTATTTGAACGCTCGTTATAATGGAATAAAGTATATTCGAAATTGAGAATATGATTGGTAATTAAAATTTGGATTGCTAGAATTAGAAAGTGATGTAAAAAAATAGTGGGACATGAAAAGAAAAAGAGGGAGGTAACTAAGAAAGAAAAATAATAAAATTGGGGAGCCGACAGCTAAAGTTTTAAAATAAAAATTTTTAATTTAAAAGGAAGATAATTTGATTGCCAGAAAGAAGCAAATGTATTCAATAAAGAAAAACCATTTATAAGGAGTAGAAGAAAACAGTCACAAGAACTAAATTAATTGAAGATTACGGACAATAGAAATCTTAAGTAAGTCCAATAATAAAACAAAGTTAACTGTTATAAAGTATTACCCAGTTTCAAGTCAACACAGATCTAATCCAAGTCACCGACAGGGAATAGTAATATAGAAATATCAGCAAGGAGACAAATAACAAGGAGTTATATGACAGACGACAAGTCAGGAACACAAGTTGTGCTAACAGGTACAGGAAAGAAATAGAGGTCCTTACCAAGAAGAAAAGAAATTAGTGTATTAGACAGTGGTAAAGAGGTATAAACCCCTAATATAATACAGATTTGTATTAAATTTAATATTTAAATCCAAATCTTGGATATTTTTATTTAGTTTAAGTTAGAGTAGAGGAAGTGGCGTAGGTTTAATTTAAGAATACTTCTATTGATAGAAGATTGGTAAATTTTGGATAAATAGTAAAATAAATTAAGTGTTAGCCAGTCACACAATTTTTATTTTAATTTAAAATATATTGGATTAAAGTAACTAAATGAATTAGAAATTATTTTTACGCGAAATAGAATAACTGTGGTCAGTTAAAATTCAAATATAATGTTTTTCTGCCTTTTCCTTCTCAAGATTAAGTGTCTTAATTCATTAATCAGTATAACATTTTAAAATCAAAATACTAATTTTCTCAGAACCTTACCCTGAGGTAAGACTACTCATATTAGATAAAAATTTGCTTGAATCTTAAATTGTTTTTTTTCTCGAACAAACACTTTCTCTATAAACATAACAAACAAAATTTGAATTAAATTACAACTATATGCTTATGTGAGCTGGCGTCCAGACAATAAAGAAGAGAAATAGGATTACAAAGAAGAAAACGCGAAGTAGAATAAGTAAATACAGGTAAGAAAATTACGATCTCACAAGAATTTATAACAATATATTCATATTCTGATTAATAAAATACCTAGTGAATTAAAACTAACAAACGGAAATTTCTTCAAAGAAAGTGACATCACCTATCTTGGAAATTTAGAAATCCGATTTGATTTGTTGGTGATAAATTTTTGACTAGAAAAACTTAAAAAAACTATTAAGTAAATTGTTAATTATTGGTAGATTCCTAAAGTAGGTACCAATAAATTCAGATTAAGAAAAAAAGTTGTTTTTAGGTCCAAATTAACTTCGTCGGCCTGCTCACGTCTCCCTCGGCAATCCAATATGTCAACCTTCATTAACGAACCCTCTTTGTGTAACTGATATTTTCCCGAATTGAATTATTTCCTTATTTTTCCGACCTCGCCGGGTTAAATCGGATGTAAAATTCTCTCGAGTCTCGTCAATCACAAACAAATTTATAGGTGTAATCAGTACCTTTCCCGCCAGCCGATGCCAAATGTTTGTGACATCTCAGTCTGACGCACACACGTCTAAAAATAATAAGCACCGTCCCGTAAGGGAAATGATTATATGGTGGAGCGCCGCGAGAAATCTAACCACCTCTCATGAAAGTGAAAAAGATATACAATGCATTTCATAGAGAGACATGTTTATTTTTCTCCATGCAGTCTCTTGAATAACTAATAATTGTATGTTGCCCATGATCCAAGGTATGTTGTCATGTCATGTTTAACTAGTGATTGTGGGAAACAACTACTCTGCGAGCTACATGCCCCGTCCAGCACTGAATTACACCTACAATATCTAGTAAACAGCTACGATAATTCGTCAGCACTATCACCAGACATATATCGGCTTCGAAGTTATTAGTTATCATATCATAAATGAGACGACCGACGAACGATTTCGCTATTTGGATTAGAGTGTGGGTGAGATATAACGAAAGCATATCTTAAATGTTATTACTATACATTGCCTACTGACACAAAGCAATACTACCCACTTGCCTGCTGGAAAATAGTGACCTACTAATCTGAAGATACTATGAGAGCATGATTTATTTTGCTCTAGGTGAAATATTTGGGGTAAAATATAACTTAATGTTGGATAGAACATGTGGCCGCAGAGTAGTCGTTTCCCACAATATTTAGTTATGAAATTTATCTCGCCTATATAAGTCATGCTTTCATAGTACCTATAGATTAGTAGGTCACTCTTTGTCAGCAAATACAAAACTTTGTGATGGTAGGCATTGAGTAGTACCAAAATTTAAAATATGATATCCTATGTGTGGCTATAAAATAACGAGACCGATGATGACCTCGCGGTTCTTGCTAAATTCCCTGAAAAAGCAGAAAAAAAAACCGGATTGTGGAAAAAATTCACGAGTTCTTCATGAGGACAACGCACCGGTTCACATTGCATTGCCTGTCAAGACGTTTCTAGTCAAGTATAACATTCCAGTGTTAACCATCCCCCTTATTCGCCTGACCTGGCACCATGTGACTATTATCTGCTCTCCAAGGCCAAATCTGCATCAAAAGGAACAAGATTTCAGGTCGTTGAAGCTGTGAAAGAAAAAGAAGTGTGTCATGAATGAGCTCACAGAAAAAGATTCTCAGCATTCTTTTGACCAATGGAAAATTCGCATGGAGCGGTGTAGAGGACAATAATTAAGTATACAGGGTGTTAATGAACTTATGTCAAATATTTTTGCTACATGGCCGTTATGTCAAAATGAGGTAAATACACGGATTTGTGTTGAGTAAAATGTAATTTTAAATCTGACTTACCTCAACATTGCAAGGAGCCACCTTTTGAGAACTGATGATTTTCATAGAAGATGTTCGATGTACCCACCATTTGCTTGCACACAAGCTTCAGCGCGATGTATCCAATTCGCTCGTATGCGTTGCAACATTGCCACGTCCTCTCGAATCTATTACAAGCTTTGGCAATACGATGACGCAGTTGGACGAAGTCACGATGAAGTTCCGTGGAAGTTTTCACATATCCCCACAAAAAAAAGGCTAAATGCGTGAGGTCCGGGGATCGGGGGGGTCATCTAACTAGGCTGCCGCGGCCTATCCAGAGATCGGGAAAATAATGTTTAGAAAGTCGCGCACTCTCCGTAAAAAGTGAGCGGGGGCTTCGTCTGCAGTAACCACATATTCCAATAACTCCGGCAAGCGATTTTGCACAAAATCTACATATGAAGCACCGTCTAAGCGTCTAGGCAATTCAAAAGGTCGTATTAAAGTGTCATTAACGATACCGGCCCACATGTTCCCTGAAAACTGTTGCTAAAAGGTACCGCGACATATTTCGTGTGGATTTTCGACAGTCCAGTGTTGTGTTGTGTGTGTACCTACACCATTTCGACTTAAACATGCTTCATCTGTAACAAGTATTTGCGCTGTAAATTGAGAATTTGTTGCATGTTCCTGAGGCAACCATTCGCCTCGACATACATAGTGGACATAGCAAAACCCCGACATAGTGGAAAATCCCCAGGAGTAAGCGCTTGAACACGCTGAATATGAAATGGGTACAACTGAGCTTCTCGCAATGTCCTTCACACAACAGGATGCGAAATATTTACTTGCTATGCGATATTTCTGATGCTACGATGGGGATCTTCTTCGACGAGATCTAAAATCATCTCCTCGACATTTAAGATTCTTAGTGGCGGCCCTGGGCCACCGTCGCGACCTCGACGCGGTTGTACTTCACCGGTATCCAGAACTCTTTGCGCTACAGTAACAAATGTTCGTGGTGCGGACGGGGGCACACTTGACAAGCTCTGTGGGCATTTTCGTTTGCTTCGCCATCCATAAATTATGAGTATATCATATATTCGCGTTTCGCTAAATAAATGCGCCATTTTCAAAAGAAAACTTGGAAATACGGCTATTAAATGTACTCTCGAAGAACAGCACAGCAATCACTACAACAATGTATTATAAACTAACTTTCGAATACAGTCCGGCTTCATAAGAAACCTACAAACTCGTAAAAAGTGCTCGTCGCGATAAAATACATGTACTTCAGCAGTTCTAAAACAGTTTTAAACACATTTTTAATTAGCTTTTTTCTCCATGACCTTGCTGATACAAGTTATCTCCGTTTTTTGCTTCTTTTTCACCCATTTAAATTTTTGACATAAGTTCATTAACACCCTATATATAAATTTAAAATAAAAAGTTTTACAGCATCTGTCTCGATATTTATGGAGCCACACCTCGTATATTTTGTATTTTGTTTCTTCTTAGTTACATAAAAAGTACTATTCTTGCATTTAAATTATACAGGGTGTTTCATTTCCGGTGTGCCAAACGAACACAGGTGATAGAGAAAGTAATTTTGAACAAAAAAGTTCATATTGACATGTGTCCCAAACCGCCCCCGTGTGGCGCTACGCCCCTTTAAAGGGGGCTATTAAGACATAATTTTATTACAATATCTCGACAATGCTTCGAAATAAATTGATATGAACTTTATGAACTTTTTTGCTCAAAATTACTTCTCTATTATCTGTATTCGTTTGGCACTCCGGAAATGAAACACCCTGTACAATGACTATTGTATGCCTATTAAAATTTATAGTTTTCATCTCTCTTTTTCTTCATTTTTATTGCCATTATCTCACAGTTTGTTTAATACTTGAATAATTAAATACATATTCTTCTATTCTTAATTAATTAATCTACATTACCATTATGTTCCACATTACCCCAAGCGTAAATAAGAGAATTATTAAACTTTTTTTGTTGCTTTTTTCGTTGACACTAGAAAGTAATCATGATTTCATTCACTTAAGGGTTGGTATCATATTGACAGTATATTCCCATATTACCCTACTTACCTGAATACATACTTAAGACATTGACTATTAAGTATTTTACGACATCGACCCATCATCATACTTACAGTCTTTTTCCCTGTTTTTTTTTATCTGATTTAATTGTAAGTTATATGCGGATTACGTGTCATTCGGGCGCAAGGCAATCCATTTTTTGTGGAAAATTTCGATAATAGTAGACGCGATATCTATTTGAATTAAACATGAAATGAATATATTTAGTACGTCTCGAAGATACCGCCGACAGTTAGCCTTTGGAAAGGACGACACACACTCCAGTTGATGAATAAAAATGTGAAATTTCAAGGCAAATGCGTGTTTACCGAGAAATTAAAAATGACCCAGATACATTCTAATTGAAGATAAGTAAATAACCGCAAAATACAAGCGAAAGAACTGGAAAATTACAAAAACTAAAAAAAAATTGATTCACGTTTTCTTGACATATGACTTTTACCATAAGAATAGAATGACGTCATGATGTGACACTATTAATTAAGCGGGTGTCCCTCAAATAAATGCACTGTTTATGATATGTAGATCCGAGTGTAAACTTTCAAATCTAAAAAAAAGCCTCTAATTTTTTTAAAATTCCAAGAACACAAAATTCACAAATTTTGATACGGTAATACCTACATTTGGTTAATGCAAAACAGTATCAGTAATTCTGTATTTCCATTACCAGTGCCGCACACTGTAATAAAAAGTATTGTAAAATTCCTCGAATTTTGCATGGTAACATGTTGTCATGGTATGTTCAAGTAAAATTCATGTAACATTTATGTAATATTAACTATAATCTTTCAAATATGTATTGATTATACATTCATTTTACTTGAACATTTCATGGAGACAGGTTACCGTGGAAAGTTGGAGGAATTTTACCATACTTTTTATTATAGGTAGTGCAAATATGGGAGGTCAGACCTTTTCGAAATTTCTAAGCCTGATTCTTTTTTAATAAACCTTTTTTTAATATTTCAATATGATAGTCCCACAAAATATGATTAGTAAATAAATTAGTAAATATGTAAAGGACTGCACAAAATGAATGGAAATTGGGTCCCGCTAGATTTGGCTGGAATTGTGATATGTTATAGTTCTCCACATTCTGATGAAAAGTGGCCACTGGTCCAAAGTGATCCTATGGATAGTTTCATAGATATAGAGGGGGGAAGTGTGTGATTTTGGCAGTACACGAAGTTTCAAGTTGATGCATTCAAAAACTGAGGCATGTAATGAATTTTGACCAGTAGGTACAATGCTTTTGGGATCGCTGAACCTGAATTATTGGATAGCTTAGCTATCTAAGGTCACCTGGAGGTCAGGTAAAGGTCGTTTCAAGGTCAAACTGAAGAAAAGACTTGTATTGAATTCTGACCAGGTCGCTGAACCTGAATTCGGGGATAGCTTAGACCTATAAGGTCACCTGGAAATCATGTCAAGGTCATTTCATTTGACTTAATCTCAATTCAAGCCCCGCAGGTGACCTTATAGGGCTAAGCTATCCCCGAATTTAGGTTCAGCGACCTCAAAAGCATACATACTTACAGGTTAACATTCGTGAAAGGCCTTTTCTTTACTTTGACCTTGAAATGATCTTGACTTGACCTAACTGTGACCTTGTAGGGTTAAGCTGTTCCCAAATTCAGTTCCCTCCCAAAAAAAACTTATACACGCACTGGTTGAAGTTTAATACAAGCCTTTTCTTTAGTTTCATCTTGAAATGACCTTGAATTGACTTGAAGGTGACCTTTAGGGTTACGTCGTCTCCAGATTCTGAGTCTGCAAGCCCAAAAACCTATACACACACTGGTCAAAATTCAATACAAGTCTTTTCTTCAGTTTGACCTTGAAGTGACCTTTATTTGACCTCCAGGTGACCTTAGATAGCTAAGCTATCGCCGAATTCAGGTTCAGCGATTCCAAAAGCATTGTACCTAGTGGTCAGAATTCATTACATGCCTCAGTTCTTGAATCTATCATCCTGAAACTTCGTGAAGCTTACTCAGTTCTACAGCCAAAATCACACACTTCCCCCCTCTATATTTTTGAAAGTATCCATAGGATCACTTTGGGCTCATGACAACTTTTCATCAGAATGTCGAGAACTATAACATATCATCACAATTCCAGCCAAATCTAGCGGGACCCAAATTCCATTCATTTTGTGCGGGGTCCTTTAGTCCTGTAACTTCTACGCCTATGACTTTTTTTTAAATATCTCTGAATACGTTGTTAAAACAACTCATTAATGAAAAAAAATATATATATTCCTATCAAATGTGTTAGTGTATTTTCTTCTTTATAGTAGAAACTACTGTTTTTTAAAAGTAATTTTAACACAAAGCATTAAGTAAATCCGAAAGATTTATTATCAACCTTGTTCCAATTAACCGTTGATATATAATGAAATGGGTCGCTACTCGCCTAAATCTATAAATGCTTTTTTTGCGCATTGTTAATTAATATATCTTTTACAAATTTGTTTCAAAATTTATATGTTTATGGTGTGGTACAAGGGCCTTTGAGTTAAAATTTTTAGGATACTTATTTCTGTAATGTTTGTTCAACAACTCATTTACGTCATGTAATAAAGGATAATAATAATCAGAGTCATAGATACATTACTTACGACAGGATTCCCAACCTTTCGAACTGTGATACCATGGCCGCTCCTAGTTGCGAAACGCTCTCAGTCAAAGCACTAGTCGAGGAAACCGAAGAAGCTTTTTTCGTCCTTTCCTCGAACGCTCGCTTCGGGATAATGGGCTACCGCTCCTCTGCCTATGCTTCCGCTGTCGACCGCTGCCATACACCGGGCTTGCTGAATCCAGGCGCTGTCGCCTGGCCAACGCCCTGTCTTCTTTGGGCGAACTTCCCTGCTCATCGGTTACCTGGAGTATCGCTTGCTCCAGCGCTGGCTGTGACCTCTGCCATACCTCATGCTGTCGAAATTCTTCTCCCCAGACCTAGAGGTATCTCTTCGACGACGACGTCGGGTCAGGCTCCTACGGGTGACTCCACGCTTCGCACGTGAGCTTCGCTGTCGCTCTATCGAATCTTCCATATTAATTTTATTTTCTTAAACACTTTGTCACAAGCACACAAGTTCAAATCAGCGCACGAGTTCAGATCCCACTTCTGATGTTAAATGTTCGTTGAACAGCAATCAAAAATACAAACTAAAACAATATCCTATAAATATTTATTTTACAACTTAAAGAGATGTATTCTAGCATATGTACTCTAGCATAGTTAAAATGTTAATGATCTCGGCTCTCGGCTTCCTAGTTCCCGATACGTAAGCCGTCCTGTCAGCACTATTTGAGGTTCCACCAACATGACATCACCGGCTTATCTACAAATATGACCATTTTCCACCTCCACATACTTCCTAAGTCTACAAATGTTATTTGTTTGTACACGAAAAAGCATTTCTGGGGTATGTCTAATATTATCACAATGGAAATTAATTATTTGTAGCAATTCATCCCTTGTCTGTACTGGGGTTGCGTACACTAAACTTCCCGACGGAAGAAGTCCGTCGGGTTAAATTCTGGAGAACGTGGTGGACATGAAATTGGGCACCCTCTCGCAATATATTTATTATTAAACACAATGGATAAATAACTTCGTACATCAATATTGAAATGGGGACGAGCCCCATCGGGCATGAACTAAACGTTTCTTCGTGTGTCTAATGGAGGAACTTCGTCTAATAGTTGCTGCAAATTATTTTGCAAAAACTCCAAATATCAATGTCCATTCAGATCTTCCTCAAAAACGTATGGACCTATTAAATTATTACCACAGAAATTCTTTTTCGCGTAGAAACAAATAACATTCGTAGTCCTAGGAATTGTGTGGAGGTGGAAGGTGTCCATATTGAAAATGTGTTTTGATAGTTTTCTTCTTTTAAATTATTTTTTTAACTTTAACTTATTCTTGTTTTGTTTTCCTATTTTGTGTTATGTCTAAAGTGTGTTTATCAAATTTTGTTAGTGATTGTTTGTTATTCGTTGTATTCGACTAGAATATCGCGCAGAAGGAAGTTGGCGTTTGTTGCCGATCATCTGCCATCTCATCGATCGACACTTCTGACCGATTTTTTATTAAAAACCGTATTTTAACTATCTACCACTCTCCATATTCGCCTGATTTGGCACCTAACGACTTTCACGCTCTTAGACCTTGCAAATCGTTGCATTGAGTTGCAAGGGGACTATTTTGAACAAAATAAATCGGTTTTGCCAAAAACACTTTTTATTGTTCTTATTCTTTTAAAGTCCTGTTTACTTTGGAACATATTAGAAACTGTTTATAAAAGATAAAGAAATACATATTTTTAGAACTTACACAGGACATTTAACATTTAGTAACATAATAGATATTTATCTGCAACGTTAAGAAGAAAAAAAAAAAGAAAATCCATTATGCAAAATAAACATCTGTATTTATGTATTATTTAATTATTTATAAAGTTATCGTCCTTGAACCTGCCCATATGTTTATCAAAATAATCTATTAATACATGTTTAGCTAATTGTGACAAGATCTTGGCAAAGATTGAGACACGCTGCTAAGATAGCGATCAAGAAAACTAATTAAATAAATAATTTGCTATTAAATTACCAGATCCTTACGTATGACGTAATTCTTGCGAGTGGAAACCTACGCAGCTTTTACCGGTAATATAGTACAGTTATTAGTCATTGTCAGCTGAAATATAGCGTAAATACATCTTATACGCTCTAAAAAATTTGTGCCATTCCGCTGTCGTGAATTAAGTTTGAATTTTGGGTTTTCTGACGTAAAATAAGGACCTAAAATAGTGCTATGATAGATGGCATTTCTCTGATAGTTAAATTATTATATTGACAATTGTAGGAAACATATTGATTTTATATGTATTAACATTATTCGAGACATTATTATTATTATCCAAAAAGTCCTTCATAAATGATTACAAGCAAAGAGAATTTTGTTTAGAAACACTAATAAAATCAAGTAAGATCAAACACCGGCTGGTAATTTGTGTAATTTTTCACATTTTCTTGAACCAATCGACGATCGCATTATCTCGGGTGCTGATGCAACGACATTGTAAATGAATTATTAATATTGTTGACGTTAGATTTGAGAAATTTTTAGTTAACAGTACAATTGTCATTTTTGTTTCTAGTATTATGAGAATGGATTTGGCTACGGACAGTAAACGACTTCATTTTCTTTTACGTACAAAAGACACTGGAGTATGTAAGTACATGGTAATGTTAAAATACCAAGTTTCTTAAACTGTGCTCTGCAGTCATCCCTGAATTTTAAACCCGAGATTATGCGAATGGCTTTTCTTTGAGTAGCAAAAACGGTATCAGCTGAAGGTGAATGATCCCAAATCAGGATTGAATAGGATATTTAGGATTGAATAAGGCTATGATAAGCAGTAATTAACGTTTTTTGAGATACTTTGCTAATCAAGTTGCGGGTTAAATAGATACCCTTGGAGATCTTATTGCAGAAGTAGTGGGCGTGCCTGTCCCATTGCAATTTCGGATCCAAATATATTCCCAGAAATTTTACTGCATCAGGATTGTTTACATCGTCTATTTCACGCAAGCTGAACATCAATTTTTCGTTCTTAGATGCGTTTAGGCATAAGTTATTTGAAGTGAACTAATGTAATGCGTCATTCTGGATTATTGGAATGTCCGCCGTCAGATCATCCAAAACATTATTGGCTATGGATAAATTAGTGTCATCAGCGAAAAGAATCATCGCGAACACGTCGTTTTTCACAGAAGTTGGGAAATCATTTATATACAGTAGAAATAGTAGTGGTCCCAGAACAGAACCTTGAGGTACCCCGTAATTCAAATTTAATGTTATTGATTTGTAGTTGTATTTTCTAGGTATACAAGAAGTTGGTTTTTCAATATTATTTCGTAAATTTTTGCAAAACAAGAGATGATCGATATAGGTATGTAATTTGATGGATCGTTGGTATCATTTTTTTTTAAAGATATGTATAACTTTAGAAATTTTGAGACAACTAGGGAAAATATTCTGGAACAGACATAAATTAAGTAACTGAGTAAGAGGAAATATTATAGTATCTTTAATACTCTTCAATATTTTTACTGAAATATCGTGAGGATCGTAACTTTTTATGTTCTTAAGGTGTGTTATGACTTCACCTACCTCGTGATATGAAACAAGGGCGAAAAAAAGTTTATTGTTGTGGCTGACGTCATCGA
Source organism: Anoplophora glabripennis (assembly GCF_000390285.2). Classification (NCBI taxonomy): domain Eukaryota; kingdom Metazoa; phylum Arthropoda; class Insecta; order Coleoptera; family Cerambycidae; genus Anoplophora; species Anoplophora glabripennis. Next base: position 599,673 of record NW_019417182.1, on the reverse strand, counting down.
TATAATATATTGTTGAAGGTGGCAATTTTGATATTATATTATTGGCAAGGTTAGCAAAATAATTATTGAATTCGTCGCAAGTGATTTGCGTTGTTGTATTTCTAGGTACTTTTCTATGTTGGTTTATAATTTTCCACATAGCTTGTTGGGGATTTGAATGAGTCTTTATAAAATTGTCATTTGAAACTTGCTTTGCTCTTTGAAATAAAAAACGTTATTGAAAATGTATAGTCAATAAGAGCGATTGGCTTCTGAATTTTTATTATTTTTTTAAATACGCGCAGTTTATTATCGATAAGATGTGTGCAGAATAAGAAAAACATAATTTAATGAAAAACAAATATGAATTAATAAAAATTACCTTGCGGTTTCGTAATGTGTTAATATTTAAAAAAGGACCTACTACGGGAATTTGCATTATTACTTTTATAAGTAGAATTATCCCCAAAATATTTTGCGAGTAGTTTCACCCTGTTTAAAAAAGATCGCCTCTACTACATTTCCCATCGAAGACCAAATTTAAGTTACTGTATACAGTTATAAAGTAATTTAAACAAGTATTTTTAATCATTCGAATGCGATAACATTTAATTCATTTGTCACAAATGAGTCAGAATTACAAAATTCCAGTATCTAAATAAGGCAAGTTTATGCATAATATCCGTAATACATAAAAATAGTTCCACACAAATCGTTATTAGATACATGAAATAGATTTTTAATTACTGTTTGGGCTTTCATAATCAGTTTTCTAATTTAGAACAATGTTCAGCAGGTCTTTTTCTTAATAAAAAAAATTTCGTCATATTCCATATTATAAGCATATAAATTCTTATTAAAATCCAAATCCAAAGTCGAATTGCTAACTTGCATGACGGCCTATATTTAATAAGACCACTCGCTTAGTTCCAACATCAATGGAAAATTTGTGTCAAGATTATGTTTTGATTCTGAGAAGGAGCGAGCAAACACCCTGAAAGTTATGAAAAGTCGCCTCGATTGGGTCGGAGCTAGTCGCTCGCCTACAAGCATGCAAAAAGCCTACTTGGCGGGTTGTATGATTAAAAAAATGATACATCTAGTACAGAGGCGGCTTCAAGATAGTTGGTGAGAAAATTTCCAAATAAAATAACACACTACGTAATATTAATATATCGCCATTCCCCCACACAATGTCTGTTCAAATGAATTATGCATACTTTGTTGTTAGTTTGGATTAAGAGATTTATCTGTAGACAAAAACAAACATCAATCATTTTCTATGCGTATATTATAAGGAAATCGCGGATATATCATATTTTTCCCAACAAGTTAGTTTATAACCCGCTAAAATGTGAACGGCTGACATGTTTATGTCGTTAACGTAAGCTCTTAATATTTATCATTCGATAGTATACAGTGTAGAAGCGACTATTCTTGAGAATTTATTATTTTGTAAAAATTTATTCTCGTGCTCACGCCCACTGAATTATAATGTTTTAAATATACAATTATGCATATGTAAACATGACTACTTCAATATTTATCTTTTTATCTGCCGCTATCATGCGTAGTAAGAACAGCATTCTCTTTCCTCAGCTTCTTGTCCTTGTGAGATCATAGTTTGCTGTCCAACTGCATTTCGTATAATTATAACAATTAATTATACATGCAGATATTTTTCACTTATAGACGTAATGACAAGCGTGTCCATCATCAAGGAAACAAGATAGAAGAATCATTGTTTACAGTTTAATGTCATGTGGGTTTTTAAAGAAAACTGCTTTAACTTTAAAATTAATTTTCTTGACGCCTACTCAAGGTTATACCGGATTCAAAGTAATAATTTTATTATTAAAATCATTGTTGGACCACAGTGGCTACAAAAACAATAATATATGACCTATAACAATTTAATTGCTTTTCTATTTTCTACCCGTAATGAATATAAACGTAATACGTAAACGTAAACGTAATAATAATAGTTCCACATTTCAACCGTAAGAAATGTCCAATCCAATTTGCGTTTGCCATTTCCAAGGAATGCGAATGTCTAAATTCAAAAATAAAATTCAGCAGCTGCAAACGCCCGATGAACAGTTCGATAATTTTCTCTTCTAATTATAAATAAGTTACATGCGTCAGCGAAAAATTACAAACTGTTTTCTAAATCAATGTCATAATTTGAGGAGATTGTTCCTTGAATTATTGTAGACAAAAATTCGTAAAGAAACATCACTGGTTCTTGAGACACAGGCTGTTGAAATTAAACAAGTATTAAGTTTATTCCAATATCTTTGACGATGAATAACCTAAATAAAACTAATAATTTAATGGAACATAATCAGTTATTGAATACAAGGTGATTCACAACATACCCAAAAAAATTTGGGAATAGATGCGGCACGAAAAATGGGAGTCAATGGAGTATATTGAAGTTGTAGTAGTTTCCCCCATTACGTGGCTGAACAACTATAGTCTCTAAACTCATTCGCGTTGTGCGCTTTATGCAATGCGCGTGGAAAAGCCACCTGGCCTCAGCGACACCGAATACTCAAATCCGATTTTACAATTAGTATTAACGTCTTTGCGATAGTATTTACCATAGTTTTTTAGTAGTTAATATCAATAATGAATTTTTAAAATTTTTTTTTATTATTATTTATTTATTTATTATTATTTATTTTTTTATTATTTATTTTCTACAGTAATGATTTTTTTGGTTTTTAGATGGTGACAGTGTAATTAAAATTATTCTTCAAACAAAAAATTATCATAGATTTAGTTTAAAAAAATTCTTTCTTTTGGATTTTCAGGTATGACTGCAAGGCCTGCTGTGATTTTTGTACGCCCAAAATTTGAGAACCTATAATTATGTGGAATATTTTTTCGAGGCTCAGTTATTGTTTTCAAAAATCAAGCCCTAAAGATTTGTATTATACGATATGTGTATACGATAGATATTATTTCTCTACGAAAATAGCAAAAATTTCTTTGATCGACTGATATAAATATCGATTAATTTATTAAATACATTTGCTTCACATATGTAATAAAAAACAATTAACTTTAAATTTTATTTAGATTGTTTGTTGACAAATAAATGAAAAATAAGTTTCAAAAACGAAGAATTTATACAGGCAACCAAGTTAACCACTGTTGCCTAGAAAGATAATCCAATAATTGAATGTTGAATATTGAAAAGTTTTTTCTGCATCGCACCTGGGTGCGTCGAGAAATTGTAGGTCTTTTACGATAGGACCCGCACCGCATGACCTTCAATACGATTTCGGTCACTTGTTATTTACTTTACTCTAATTCTGACATTCTTCAAATATTTACAGCTTACGCTTTTTTCGCTAGAAATCATCGTTTCCAGAGAGGCAGTTTTATACCTTCATTATTTAGAATAAGGCACCTTAATATCCGAATGCAATATTATGTACGTATTCCTTGCCAGAATAATTTCCACAATCACACATTTCCCCCACCTTCGAAATTTCGTTCTTAATCTTCGTCCCAGTTCCCAGCCGTTATCAACATCCTGTAGACAATTATTCAAGCAGAGCTGTAAATACAGAGATACGCTGTCAGTACCCGTATATGCAAGCGCGATATTTACCGTTTTTTTATTCATTTCGAAGTGCAACGACAGCCGTCGGCAAAAGGTGTAATTATCATATCGTGGAAAATGTAATAACCGGTACTTCTAGGTTAGGTTTAAAAATACACGCATTAGTTAGCATAATTTATGGTTATTACTGTATTGTGAACGCTGTTATAGCGTAAAATGTGTAAGTTTACGTGGTTTGGAATTAGTTAAAGCAACAAAACATTGTTACTTATAGTGATCTCAATAGTGCTTTCAGCAAACGCGCAAATACGAAAATAATAACAAAACAAGATAATCAAGCGATTTTATAACTTACACTGGAAAAAACAATTACTTTCCATTAAAGTAATCGACTGTTTCTGAAATGTCACTGCTAGCATATTTCATGGAGAAGTCAAGAACTTTAAAGTCACCGGCGAGTGGAGTAAAATCTCAATCATTAAGTCAACTATTTTCATAGAGAACAACGTGCATACATATTTGCTAATGAAGGTAGTGACGATCTTAGGCATTGCAGGAGCATGCCGTTCTGATGAGTTATGCAAACTTACTCTGAACGTCAATTTCAAAAATTTCGAGGACATTGTAGTTACAATTCCAGATTCTAAATATGGAATGTCACGTACGTTTACAATTACTTCTCGTTTGGGTTCTGTTTCTCACCTAGAAATTATCAAGAAATATATCAAGATTAGATTGGAAATTAAAACTGAAATTTCACGCTTTTTATGCGCTATCAAGCAGGTAGATGTTACAACCAACCAGTCGGCAAGAATACCCTTACTATGATTTCTAATAATATTGCACAGTTTTTGAAACTAGAACATCCTGAAACATATACAGGCCATTCATTCCGAAGAACATCGGCAAAGTTACTGGCTAATACAGGAGTTGATGTATTAGCAATCAACTCGAAATCGCCTTTTTTTCCCTAGAGAGGTAAGTTACCTCACTTACCTCCCGTTGTCCATAGCAACTTCCACTTCTACGGTAAAATCTACTTACCTCCTTAGAAACAATGTCTATTTACTATAGTGGCAGCAGATAAATGATATTTAATTAGTCCGAATAAATTAGTCCAAATTTGTAGACCATAGATCTGTAGATATGTCCTACATACTGTAAAGATTTTTATCTTACTCATTAATCGACAATTTCCGTGAGTTTAGTTCAAAATTTGTTGAAAATTAAAAATTATTTGGGGGTTGCTTAGAATTTTTAAATTAACAGTGAATTTTTCTCGGCCAAGTGTTTCACTGGGTAAGTTAACATCGTCGGGACAGGTCAAGATTCTCAATTAGTTTCACAGCGAGTTACATGATGTCGTGTAAGTCTTTATTATTCATGACCAATTGTCTGGAGCTAAATAATGAAATGCAATCATACACGACAAATAGAATAACGATAATCGTCCAAAGTTCGATTATCATTAATGTGTATGTCAAATGTGTGTCCAGTTTGGATAAGACGAAGGCTAGTTAGACGAGTGTGTCAATGTAACAAATTTTCTNTAAAAAAGTTTTCTGCTAAAGATAAAAAATTATATTAATTTGTATATAATGTGTAGAAAATTTCTATTATATCTATTATATGTTCATTTGTATCATATGTTATTATGGGTTCATATTTTAATTATTTATATCCTCAAACAATTTTATTATATTGTTGGTTAATTTAGTTTTGCTCCGTTTTAAAAGGTCTCCTTCTTACTTCTCCCTTTCGCAATAATTGTAATATGAATGATTAATAGAAGGTGCCTATAATAAATTAAAATTACCTGAATCACACCAAATTCCACATTGCTGCACTGCACTGCTACGCAATTTGTCAACCACTTATCAACTGAGATTTATTGCCCAGTCGCCCAGTGCGGCTTTATTATACGCCGTTTGCCCGCACGCGCATTCTTCAACTGGGCGTACACATTTCTACCACCTCCACATTTAGTTCAACCAGACCTGTATATAGGTCTGACTAAATAAATATGGGAACAAGTGTTTCAAATATTCCAATGCCGAGTTGCTGCGTCAGCGACCGAACTTCGTACATACTGCCAACCTCTTGGTTTTTCAATTGAGATCGGAAAAACTATACTGTTTGTTGTCGTGTTTCGTTTGATCTTAATAAATGTGGATGAGGAAACTATAAAAACGATCAGGGGGTAGGGTCTTTTTTGACCTGTTTATATACAATATTTTATAGATCATTTTTGTAGACTGACAAACAGAAAATTTGGCCCAAGCAAGTAAAAATCATCAAAAGGTAGTTGTAAATAGATAAGGTATAGTACTCAATTTAATAAAACTCAATGTAACTATTAACGATTTATTTTTGATAAGTCACTAAATTGTCGATCTATTCGTTTACATAATAAGTACAGTCCGTACGATATTGAGATAGAGTTCCAAGAAAATAATAAGCCAGTAAAGTTCTTTATCGGTACTGTTGTAACAATTTATTGAGGCAGGGGCGTACCTTGAAATATTCCGCTAATGTACTTTTACCTCAGGTGACACAGGGGTTTTCTTGAAATTCTATCTCAACAAATATCGTACAGGTGTACAATTCAATTAATTTTGAGAGGGTATATTTTGAGAAATCAAAAAAGAAATACGTGAAATTAGTGAAAAAACAAATCATATGTTATAAGCGACTGATTTATTAATAAACATTGGAAACTTTGTAGCGACGATAAAATAAGTCATTAGTTGACAATGTCTGCGAAAGTTTACTTCAAAATTTGTTGAAAAAAATTAACAGTAAATTTCCCTCAGCCAAGTGTTTCACTGGGTAAGTGAGCATCGTCGGGACAGGTCAAGATTCTCAATTAGTTTCACAGCGAGTTACATGATGTCGTGTAAGTCTTTATTATTCATGACCAATTGTCTGGAGCTAAATAATGAAATGCAATCATACACGACTGAAATAGAATAACGATAATCGTCCAAAGTTCGATTATCATTAATGTGTATGTCAAATGTGTGTCCAGTGGATAAGACGAAGGCTAGTTAGAAGAGTGTCAATGCAACTAATTTTCTCTACTCACTGAGGTTCTAAAATACGTGCATGGAATAGAGATTTAACAATTCGGATAAATCAAGTAAAAAACGTTTTTCCCCCACAATAAAAAAAAATTGAAAAAAATGCTTATTGAAATATTTTTCCAGACATAAAGTAAACTTCAATGAGAATGAAAATAAAATGAGAAACAAAATAGAATTGCACAGTAACCAAAAAAAAAAAAAATATTAAAGTGTACTTACCTAGCTTTAAAGAATTGAAACCAGAAAAAAATACATTATCCCAGTTAACGAAGTCTAGGTCTGACTTAAATAAATGTGCAATTCTGACTTCCCGTATGCAGTACGCATTTGTGGGCGGAGCTATCTAAGACGTAAATTTATTTGTGTCAGCCTGATATATCTGACTTCTGAATTTTCTGATTTCAGTGCAACATACTCTTAATGATCCATAACTTATTACCAATTTTTATCAGTGTCTTCTAAAAGTATAAATGAATAAATTATTTTTTTATTAAAATTATATTAATATATTTTCATATATAACGATATCTATATTGGCAAACATAGTTACTACAACAATCCTTTATATTCCTAATTGCAACATGAGTTAAATTTAAACCCACGCAAGAATAAACAATCTTTAGTTCAAAATTAATCGAAGTAGNAAGTTACATGCGTCAGCGAAAAATTACAAACTGTTTTCTAAATCAATGTCATAATTTGAGGAGATTGTTCCTTGAATTATTGTAGACAAAAATTCGTAAAGAAACATCACTGGTTCTTGAGACACAGGCTGTTGAAATTAAACAAGTATTAAGTTTATTCCAATATCTTTGACGATGAATAACCTAAATAAAACTAATAATTTAATGGAACATAATCAGTTATTGAATACAAGGTGATTCACAACATACCCAAAAAAATTTGGGAATAGATGTGGCACGAAAAATGGGAGTCAATGGAGTATATTGAAGTTGTAGTAGTTTCCCCCATTACGTGGCTGAACAACTATAGTCTCTAAACTCATTCGCGTTGTGCGCTTTATGCAATGCGCGTGGAAAAGCCACCTGGCCTCAGCGACACCGAATACTCAAATCCGATTTTACAATTAGTATTAACGTCTTTGCGATAGTATTTACCATAGTTTTTTAGTAGTTAATATCAATAATGAATTTTTAAAATTTTTTTTTATTATTATTTATTTATTTATTATTATTTATTTTTTTATTATTTATTTTCTACAGTAATGATTTTTTTGGTTTTTAGATGGTGACAGTGTAATTAAAATTATTCTTCAAACAAAAAATTATCATAGATTTAGTTTAAAAAAATTCTTTCTTTTGGATTTTCAGGTATGACTGCAAGGCCTGCTGTGATTTTTGTACGCCCAAAATTTGAGAACCTATAATTATGTGGAATATTTTTTCGAGGCTCAGTTATTGTTTTCAAAAATCAAGCCCTAAAGATTTGTATTATTTTCAGACATGGCAGAAATTTTCTAAATTAATTTATTAAATACATTTACTTCACATATGTAATAAAAAACAATTAACTTTAACTTTTATTTAGATTGCTTGTTGACAAATAAATGAAAAATAAGTTTCAAAAACGAAGAATTTATACAGGCAACCAAGTTAACCACTGTTGCCTAGAAAGGTAATCCAATAATTGAATGTTGAATATTGAAAAGTTTTTTCTGCATCGCACCTGGGTGCGTCGAGAAATTGTAGGTCTTTTACGATAGGACCCGCACCGCATGACCTTCAATACGATTTCGGTCACTTGTTATTTACTTTACTCTAATTCTGACATTCTTCAAATATTTACAGCTTACGCTTTTTTCGCTAGAAATCATCGTTTCCAGAGAGGCAGTTTTATACCTTCATTATTTAGAATAAGGCACCTTAATATCCGAATGCAATATTATGTATGTATTCCTTACCAGAATAATTTCCATAATCACACATTTCCCCCACCTTCGAAATTTCGTTCTTAATCTTCGTCCCAGTTCCCAGCCGTTATCAGCATCCTGTATACAATTATTCAAGCAGAGCTGTAAATACAGAGATACGCTGTCAGTACCCGTATGCAAGCGCGATATTTACTGTTTTTTTATTCATTTCGAAGTGCAACGACAGCCGTCGGCAAAAGGTGTAATTATCATATCGTGGAAAATGTAATAACCGGTACTTCTAGGTTAGGTTTAAAAATACACGCATTAGTTAGCATAATTTATGGTTATTACTGTATTGTGAACGCTGTTATAGCGTAAAATGTGTAAGTTTACGTGGTTTGGAATTAGTTAAAGCAACAAAACATTGTTACTTATAGTGATCTCAATAGTGCTTTCAGCAAACGCGCAAATACGAAAATAATAACAAAACAAGATAATCAAGCGATTTTATAACTTACACTGGAAAAAACAATTACTTTCCATTAAAGTAATCGACTGTTTCTGAAATGTCACTGCTAGCATATTTCATGGAGAAGTCAAGAACTTTAAAGTCACCGGCGAGTGGAGTAAAATCTCAATCATTAAGTCAACTATTTTCATAGAGAACAACGTGCATACATATTTGCTAATGAAGGTAGTGACGATCTTAGGCATTGCAGGAGCATGCCGTTCTGATGAGTTATGCAAACTTACTCTGAACGTCAATTTCAAAAATTTCGAGGACATTGTAGTTACAATTCCAGATTCTAAATATGGAATGTCACGTACGTTTACAATTACTTCTCGTTTGGGTTCTGTTTCTCACCTAGAAATTATCAAGAAATATATCAAGATTAGATTGGAAATTAAAACTGAAATTTCACGCTTTTTATGCGCTATCAAGCAGGTAGATGTTACAACCAACCAGTCGGCAAGAATACCCTTACTATGATTTCTAATAATATTGCACAGTTTTTGAAACTAGAACATCCTGAAACATATACAGGCCATTCATTCCGAAGAACATCGGCAAAGTTACTGGCTAATACAGGAGTTGATGTATTAGCAATCAACTCGAAATCGCCTTTTTTTCCCTAGAGAGGTAAGTTACCTCACTTACCTCCCGTTGTCCATAGCAACTTCCACTTCTACGGTAAAATCTACTTACCTCCTTAGAAACAATGTCTATTTACTATAGTGGCAGCAGATAAATGATATTTAATTAGTCCGAATAAATTAGTCCAAATTTGTAGACCATAGATCTGTAGATATGTCCTACATACTGTAAAGATTTTTATCTTACTCATTAATCGACAATTTCCGTGAGTTTAGTTCAAAATTTGTTGAAAATTAAAAATTATTTGGGGGTTGCTTAGAATTTTTAAATTAACAGTGAATTTTTCTCGGCCAAGTGTTTCACTGGGTAAGTTAACATCGTCGGGACAGGTCAAGATTCTCAATTAGTTTCACAGCGAGTTACATGATGTCGTGTAAGTCTTTATTATTCATGACCAATTGTCTGGAGCTAAATAATGAAATGCAATCATACACGACAAATAGAATAACGATAATCGTCCAAAGTTCGATTATCATTAATGTGTATGTCAAATGTGTGTCCAGTGGATAAGACGAAGGCTAGTTAGAAGAGTGTCAATGCAACTAATTTTCTCTACTCACTGAGGTTCTAAAATACGTGCATGGAATAGAGATTTAACAATTCGGATAAATCAAGTAAAAAACGTTTTTCCCCCACAATAAAAAAAAATTGAAAAAAATGCTTATTGAAATATTTTTCCAGACATAAAGTAAACTTCAATGAGAATGAAAATAAAATGAGAAACAAAATAGAATTGCACAGTAACCAAAAAAAAAAAAAATATTAAAGTGTACTTACCTAGCTTTAAAGAATTGAAACCAGAAAAAAATACATTATCCCAGTTAACGAAGTCTAGGTCTGACTTAAATAAATGTGCAATTCTGACTTCCCGTATGCAGTACGCATTTGTGGGCGGAGCTATCTAAGACGTAAATTTATTTGTGTCAGCCTGATATATCTGACTTCTGAATTTTCTGATTTCAGTGCAACATACTCTTAATGATCCATAACTTATTACCAATTTTTATCAGTGTCTTCTAAAAGTATAAATGAATAAATTATTTTTTTATTAAAATTATATTAATATATTTTCATATATAACGATATCTATATTGGCAAACATAGTTACTACAACAATCCTTTATATTCCTAATTGCAACATGAGTTAAATTTAAACCCACGCAAGAATAAACAATCTTTAGTTCAAAATTAATCGAAGTAGATCAGCTTAAGTATATAAAGTATTTGGCAAGTGAGTGTTCCATCTGGAGCCGGCTTAATGTGGAAACAGCAAAAAAAATTTGAAAAACTGTTAATATCTCTCAAATTATAAGAAATATGCAGCATCTAATGGAAAGGAAATTAAATTTTTTCAAACTTAATTATGTTTTGGTTTTGTTTAAAAAAAAATATATATTTGAAACTAAAAACTTTGTGGCCTGTAATAGGAAACTTGAAAATTTAATTTCTTTTAGAATTGCCGACAACAGCCAACAGTGGTAAAAAAATAGTTTCTTTAATGCTACATTAATTATAGCTGTTTAAAATTATGAATAAATTTGAATTTTGCCACGTGATCAAGAACGCGTTGTGACGTCATTTAGTGCGACGGAGAACACAACTTGCTTCTCCGCCGTATGCCGTCCTGCCTACAGTTGTCGTGCTGACAAGACGGAATCTAATCTAAAGAGACACTTATGCGGAGAGCCACAAAGCAAAGTGAATTTGACTGTTTCTAGACTCTTATTACTGACTATGCTCATGCTGTCAGGTCGTCCTGTCCCTATCATTCATTTCTTCGATTTTCGATCGCACTAAATGACGTCACGAATTAGCGCGGCAGCAATCACTAATTTATAACTAATAATTTAATCATTCATTAAGCAACAACCTTAAATAGATTTCTAATATTTTCACTACATGATTAGGTATGTAAGGTTATAGATTAGGTACTTCTAGATATTTAAGAAAAATATATGCAAGTTGCCCATTACTGTTTTTATATTCGAAATTTATTAAGTAAGGCACAAGATAAGTTCTTTCTTGCTTGAATGAAGATATTTTCGAGGATACGACAGACGTCAATTAAATGTCAAGACTGAAACGGTACGAAACGTATTTGTTTTTCAAAGTAGACCTTAAATTCAACAAGGATTCCAAGAATAATAATATGTTGTTCCGTTTGAAAAAAAAATTATGTTAGGTAATGCCCAAATGAAATAAGACAAAGAAAATAACCTAAAAATATGAGAAAATGGATTTGTGCAACATTTATGTGAAACAATTTTTTTGTATTGTTGTTATTGGTAGAGCCATGGAAAAATCGTTACTTCTAAGGAATTTCTAGTATTACGTTGCCCACGTATCATAGAATCGCTCTGTATGCATTTAAAATTAGAGATACTCTCACGGCTAGGCCAGTATAAAAGTAATATTTTGTCAATTTAAATATCGTCATCTCTAGAAATAATGTCAAATGTTTTTAATTAAAACAGTAAACAAACTAAATTTGTATGTTTGAATAATAACATTTCACTTGATAAATATTATCATCATTTTTCATTTATGCTGTTACAAATTATACTATTTTTTTTTATCTCGTAGACTTACAAATATTCATCTCTTAGAAGCTCATCTCGAAAGAAACAATTTAATATTTTATTTTACAGATGGGAAAAAACTGACTGATACATATATTACTTCCAACTTAGTTGAAAGCCCACGCGAATGGAAATAAAAAATACAGGAACGTGGAGCATTGGATCTCGAGGAAAAACGAAAAATACACAAAAACAGTATTTGCTGAAGTGAAGGCTGTGTTTACTTAACACTGTTTTGTGGAGTTTCGCAACAAAAACAGTTTACATTTCAATCGGACATAAAATAAATACTCGAATCGATTAAATTTTATTTATTAGCTCTAATGGATACGGCAGGATATAAATGTACCATTTACACAACGCACATGTCGTGCCTACCTAAAGGCTAATTCCTAAACTATTAGTTTTATCTATAATAATTTTGTCTAGTGTTACTTCAAAGCATACAGTAAAAAAGATCCGACAAAATAATACAAATATACATGAAGAAATATTCATCTATATCAGTGGCGGTTGGTGAGGAATTTTCATAGAAAAAAAATAATAAAATTTAGTTTACAATGTCATCTAGATAATTAAGTAAATTAGTCTTATGAAACAAATTATAAAGTAAATGTTAAAATTTGTAATGTACAGTCAATTTACCACGACTTGAAAAATTCATTTAAAAAATTCTGAATACGTGAGCTATTCGTAGCTCGCCCCTAAATCTGTAGTGTTTGTTTACAGCAGTGGTCATGGTTACTGTCGCGCAGCAGTAGAAAACGGAATGGGAGTAGCGCATATTTACTTACTATACGTTTAGGCTGTGTTTAGTTCGCCCATAACCAAACAATAGCTGTTCACCGCTTTCTTATTAAATGTAATTTGCTTACGTGTGGTGAAAAATCTTATAACCTACGTATTCCTCCTCGTGTATGTTTTAAAAGATTGTAAAAATTTAAATTAGATTGTAAATACAGACCAATAGCAGTTGCAATGCTATCTATTGAAAGAACAATGGTGTTAAAAATATCACTTTAATGGAAAAGTAATTGAAAAGTTTATTCCGGATAAAAGCAGAAGAATGGACTTTCACTATAAAAAATAATGTTGAACTCATTTTCCCTATATTTCAATAGTAGTTAAATTAAAACTACCCAATTATATTTGATTGTTTTTTTCTTCAATACCTACTTTGTATTTAAATATTTACGCCCTCCCAGATTTAGAAGTCAAGAGTCGCCACTGGTCAATATGAAAAACTATCAAAGAAAGTAGACGGTCTGTCCGCTTCTTAATGGATGCTACTGTGTTACCAATAAACATTTCTTAATTTATCTAAAATAAGTTGATACAACTGCATGACTGTTGTCTGTAATTATTTATTTATGGCATTTTTGTTACATTAAAAGAAAAAAAAAAGAAATAAAGAACTCGTCCTGCAAATGGGTCAGTCAAAAGTTTGATTATATTAATTTAGTTTTACCTAATCACAAATATTTCACACTGAGAAATTAGATAATTCACTATAACACTATACTACAATACAGAACAAGAAATAAACATTTGGAAAACCTCTCTGAATACTTTCTCAAAACTATTTTGATTAGAATAGACTGAAAGGCAAACGTGAATTTTTTTGTTTTATTATGTAAGATATACAATATTTCTGTTGTTACCTCATGATTCAGAATATTCAACCAACATTTAAAGAATGGGTTGAAACTAGTGATGTAAATGGTAAAATGACAAATTGTTACTTACATAAATTACTGTAAAATTACCGTAATATTACGCACCGTGAGATAACGGATGTAATTTATGTAATTTTTTGTAACTTACGTATATTACGTAATTTACTGTAATTAATGTTAATTTACGCTTAATTTTAAATATCGCGCCAATTTCAATTTTGACATTTAAGGTTTTATAACCTTTCTTTTATTTTAGCAATATTAGCATTCATTCTGAAGAGTATGGTGATAGTGAGGATGAGGACCAGGATTATACAAGCTCTAATAGCTGTTTTACATTGACAATTTATTCATGATTAAATTAACGAAGTTCTTCATGAATTAAATCACGAATTTATTGGTAAACAGTGTGGTTTTACACTGCTACAGACTTTGTCAAGTTTTTTGACGCATAAATCTGTTCTACCAACAAATCAAAGAAGCAAATAAACTTCAAAAATGTCACCTTTCCACTCATAATTGTAGTGACACAACAGCGGTACCGTTTTGACACATATCATATAAACATTAGTTTTTGTAAGTAACAAATCAGTAAAAACAATGCAAAACTAGCACGACGCCACACAATTATTTACATATTCCAATAACATAACCTCATTACTTATCTGAGGCAGGAAATCTGTTGGGTTGGTACTTCTGAACTTCACGAAGAAATTGACGAAAATTAGAGCATGTTCTAATTCGTCAAGAACTTGATGAATAAATTCATGAAGTTATTTGACAATAGACAAGAAATTCGACAAGTGTCCAATGTCCTTGTCCAATTTCTTGATGAAGCGACTTCATGAATTAATTCATCAATAAATTGTCAATGTAAAACAGCTATAAGAATAAGGTATTACCTGAAAGAAATGAAGGATTTGAGGCAAAATGTAATGAAAAAAGGCGTGTTATTGTTATACAAAATATTTCACTTGAAAAGGTTTGTTTTTCGTTGTTGCATTTTTCGTTCATAATTTTGACTAAAATTTAGGTTGACCATGCAAAGACCGAACTGACAGAAATAGATAGAACGAAAGAGGTAGAAAAGGAAACAGAAATAAACGACGAAGAATTAAAAACTGTTAATTGTAATACATTCTACCAAAAAAGGCCTATGTCCCAGAAAAACAAATGCTTAAAGAAACGAAAGCTGTTTTAAATAGAAACCTAAATATTTGTATTTAGATTTGATTTATTTTATTTTTACTGCTGCACTTATATGAATGTTATTTATATGAATAAAAATTTTAATTTTTTGCATAAAAATTGACAAATATTATATTTTAATCATTGAATTGCAGGACTAGTTTTATAGAAGCTGAGTACTGAGAAGCTAAACAAGCTGAGTACACTTTAAAATGTCGTAAAATTTTAATGTCATGAATTACATAAATTACAAGCTAATTTTGTAAATTACATGAAATGTTACCAGTAAAATTACATTTTCATAAATTACAAGTAATTTAACATCACTAGTTGAAACACGTTTATCTATCACCGTTTAGAAAAATAAACGCGAAATCCGAGTCATTCGGCAAGCAAGAGTGGCAAAACAGTAATAATTTTCGATGGAGTAACACAAAAAATTCGGGAAAAGAAAGTAATTAGATCAAAAGTACAGTAAGAGACTCAGTTTAATTTGCTAAACTTGTGATAAATGACTTTTAAAACATTTCTTAATTGAATATTCTCAACAACTAGGAAAGTAACAACATAATAAATATTGCAAGTGAACAATTTTCAACTTTCTCGTAGTGAGATACTTGTGACTAGTCAAAACTCAATTTGTCTCAACAGTTGCGATTTGAGAATTTGCCACATTCTATGTACAGGTGTCAGTATCATTTTCAGTCCTACACTTTATGGCATAAAAGAAAAATCGAAAATGTGTAGTAATTTTCCATAATACCTAGTTTAGGGCCATTATAAAATTCCGCAATTTTTCTTCCCGATCTTCCCCATTATTACAAAGAATCTTTGGAAGTTTTCATAACAATTTAAACGCTATTATAAATCTTTGCCAAACAAAGGGGGACGCGAAACTGCTTTCCTATATACACCGCTCTTTTCTGTAACGGCTTGTTTTCACAAATTCTCCCTTAAACCACGTCATTTTCGGCGCTTTAATTTTTCCATTTACATTTTATTACATTACCAAATCCCCCGATATATATCCCTGTGTCCTCTCGCCGCAATGGGTCTGATTGTAAAGGTTTTTGTGGAAGCGTCAGGCAAAATGACGTTTTTATCACATTACTCTTCGATTTAACCGCCGGGCGAATCACAAAAGAAGGTAAAATGAAGTAGATATCCTTTATATTAAATATTCAGTATTTTACAGGGTGACTGGAGAGTCGAAGTATTCCTTTGGAGGGGTGATTATGGAGCTAATTTGCAATCAGATGATACATAATATTATACCTACGCATATTGGACAATGAAGGCAAAACCTTTGCTCATTAACTTGAAATAGTTGTTAAAAAGTGTCGCAATGTCGTATTAGAATCCTAAGGATGTCGATACAAATCGACGAAACGTCGAGGATTATGTATATTCCTGTTTTTCAACAGTTGATCTACAAAGGCATATGCGTTATATAAAGTAATTTTGAAGATATTTTAGTTTCGTGCTTCTTGAGATATCCCAAGAAGTGCTTCTCACTTACCAGATATTATCATAAAATAATGTGGTAATAATAAACATGGCCATTTGTTCAAACTCTTCAAAAGATAACTTTAAAGCAACAATTAGGAGTACTTCTTCTCAGAGTGTTTAGTTCGTGGAACCACCAGCTGTGATGATATTGTGACTGCGACATCTGTAGGTTCATTCAAGAAAAAATATGACACATTCAAAGCGTGTGAACTAATTTTTAAGTCATTGTGTTTAACTGTACATTTAATTCAAATTGCCCATCTTTTCTTTCTATTTGTAACTGTATGTACTCTAACCAGATATAATCATTTAAAATTTTTAGATTAGTAGTACATAAGTATTTTCCTCTGTCTTTTTTTAGAGTATGATAGGTTCTGACCTCTGCTCTTTTCATCAGTTTAAATAATAATCATTTGTCTACAAGAATTATTCCTAAAGTAGTAATAGAAAAACGCGCCTGTACTTATATAAAAAGTAAAGGTAGTCATTTTGAAAATCACATTGTAGAAATTAAAATATCAACAGTTTATTGAGCTCTAATTTATTTGTTCTCCTATTTATTTATTCAGGATAAGAAAAATATCCACCCAGATTACAACTCATGTATGTAAATAATATTTTCTAAAATGTTGTACTTTGAAAGATAATAAAGCACATACATTTTTAAAGTACCTTGTACATTTAATGTATCGCTGATATTAACAAGACCAACATACTCTTTTAAAAGTCTTTCTGATACCTGTCAATTGAGTCCTTTTGCAGAAGCAGAGATAAATTAGGTATTACGAGCATTTCTCTCTCATGATATTTGAATGTGTAATAAAATAATTAAAAAAGGTAGGTACTTGACTAACTACTTGGAAAAACATATTCAAGTATTATTTAAACGCTAAGATTTTCATTGGCGTGTGGGATTAAAAATAAGAACACATCCTATAAAATCTGGTTGTACTAATCGGACACTGCTTCTGATTACAGTATAGATCCAATCAATACAAATACACCGGATTATTATTTGAGTTGAGATTATTTGATCAGCGATAATTTCGTCAATATTTGCATTAAGATAACTAAAGAGTGACTGATCTCATCTGGTGTTGAAATATTTGGCGTCGCAACCTTAAAAATGTTGTCGTGTCGTCTTCCAGTTTATTTGTGTAATATATAAATCGGTTCCCTCAGCGAATTGGACTAAAATAAATACGTGTTTATATCAGACTGATATACACAGATAATTTACTCAGTTCTGGTATCTCGCATCTAATTTTTTACTTTTCTGTCATCGAACAACGTAGAAATACTCCTAAAAAAACGCAAAAAAGTCGACTGCTATTCTTCTGAGAGTATTTTTTGGTTAAATGTTGATGTTTCAGGTTGTTATGTGTGTTTAAGTAACTGGTCGCCGTTAGTTGTTCTCGGGCTAAGCCCTGTGGGGGCGGGCCAGCTATCAGAACCCCTAGGCCCGCCCTGATGTTCATTTCGGTTCTTACTGCTGGTTCTATGGCCATTAAGGACGCAACCGCTACTCAAACAATGGTAGCCTTCTGAGTCGTTCCGAAGTGGTCTTTGTAACTGATCGCATCCAATGCTTCCATGTTAGATCAACAAGGGCAAGTTAAATATTCCTAGCTAAGGACAGAAAAGCGCAAAGGTAGCAAAAGAAAAGGTATGTCCGTAATTGGCGGCGACATAAGCTTTACTTTAAATATCAGCATGGGCAATAAAAGTCTTCAACCACTATAAGAACATTG
This sequence comes from Anoplophora glabripennis, assembly GCF_000390285.2. Taxonomy (NCBI): domain Eukaryota; kingdom Metazoa; phylum Arthropoda; class Insecta; order Coleoptera; family Cerambycidae; genus Anoplophora; species Anoplophora glabripennis. Next base: position 581,305 of record NW_019417182.1, on the reverse strand, counting down.
ATATTGTTGGATGAATCACTTCAAACATGGATGTTATAAACCTAACGCACATTAAAACAAGAGTGCCATAATTTGAGGATAGTCTTACATAGGATCAAATATGAACAACATAAATGGCTTTACATTTGACCTTGATCTGAATTTAAACTAGATCTGATCGAGTCAAACGAACACCGGATTCGGATTCGGCGACTCCAAAAACGTATAGATACATAGGTTTAGTTTGTTGACAATTGATTTTCTACATTTGACCTTGAACTGACCTTAAACCAGGCCTAATCGCATCAAACGGACACCGGATTCGGATTCAGTGACCTCAAAAACATATAGATACATAGGTTTAGTTCAGTTTAGTTTGTTGACAATTGATTTTCTACATTTGACCTTAAACTGACCTTAAACCAGAGCTAATCGTGTCAAACGGATACCGAATTCGGATTCGGCGACCCCGAAACCTTATGGATACCATGGTCTTTTCTTTCGGACCTGCCACTTTTTTTTTTGTGGGGCTGTGTAATCATACGTATTAAAAATAATTTAGGTCCTTATCAAAAAGCAAAATTCAGTAATTTTTAAACGCACAAGTATAAAACAAACTACAACAAATGCTCAAAATATCCATCACCATTTTCGAAAAGACACCTTCGAATCCAATTTTCGCGCACTCGGTGGAAAACACTTCAAGAAAAGGATATAATGGTACGCAACTCAGACACAGCCCAACTCCAGATACCAACTGAATTGCGTAATGCTGGACAGCTTAGTACCTCGTGTTATCCGCCGCGCCGTTGTCACATTGCTCGATATGAATTTTATCGAATTTTAAATTTATTACAACGCTAAGTATATTTTAGAATTAAGCATACAGTTCGAGACAGTCATAAACATGGTATTTTATGGTATTCTATGCACGCAGTTATGTCAATATTCCTTAATTAATCGCACTTTTGTACATCAAGTTGGAGGTTTTGATAATTTTTTCTCGGAAATGGTTGAGTTTAGGACCCATGTCATATAAGTTTTTTTTGTTTATTTTAATGTATTCTGTCGTCTGTTAAAATTAAGGCAGTCGAACTTCTAACACCCTGTATATGGGTCTTATTTGATTAAGATTTTATAAAAACTAGAAAGTAATTACTGATGCTGGAAGAATATTATGAATAAAACTTTTTCCTTCACCCACGTAATCGAAGTGGATAAGAAAAAAGTTTAAGAGAAAATTACAGCGCCCTGAAACGTAGACCTGCTGTATAATAATGCAGAATTAAGGCACTCGCCTGAATCTTTATTACTTTTGCTAAATCAACCCGCCTGTGTAATACGAGCATTTCCTATAAATCTGTTTTGTCGGTCGTAAAGACTTTGGAACTTTGTCGATTTAACTTTCGCCCAAGACGGAAAATTAAAAAATCCCGGTATATTTAAGTCCCCGAACAAATAGAGTGAGCTAAAATTATGTACTGGTGATTCACGCCGTGATTAACTGTCCAGTTCAAACGTCTGGTTTTGCTTTTTTTTACGTAACTGATGAGTAGACCCATCATGATCAACGCAGTACCTTTATGGACGAAAATAGCATGTGTAACACAATTTAAAGCAGATCCTTTGTGACAGTGAACCCATTTTATAACGATTCACACACTAAGAACGAAATTAGTGATAGAAGATTTAATATGTACATAGGTATATTAATAATAATTATATGTCAAAATTAAAATAAATATGCATGATCCTATAAAAGAAAAGCTACTGGGAAGTGGTGAAATATCTCATAAAAAGCAGTGAAGTGTTGACATTAGTTGAATATATGTATGTGGATGGGAAGATTATCGACTTTAGCATGAGGACTGGTTTTCAATAATAATTGGAAACATTTACGTGTATATTTTGAATAATTTAATACATTTGCTGAATATATGCGTTCATATTTCACGACAAATAAGAACACGTTTGTAAACAATAGAATATTAACAAAATTATCAAAATTATGAGCTGAAAATGGAAAAAGATATAATTGATAAAAAATAATGGATCTTAAAACTAAATTCAAAATTTAGAAATGAACAAAATCGAGAAAAAGAAAAATTATAAAAAAGCTACTAAAATGTGAACATTTATAATTACTATGGACAAAATATCATAGAAAATATGCAAACACAAATTCTATTTATACATAAAAAATACAAAATTTAAAGAATTTTTATATATTATTCAATTAGAAATTGGTTCCATTACAGTTAACAACAAACAGATCAAAACAGGGCGTATGCTGTTAGTTCAATAAATTAAATAGCATGAAAAAAATACATATTAGCAATGCATATGCACAGCAAATATTTTTATTTTTTTAATAACTTTTTAACATTAGACATAACTTTAAATCTAGTTCTAAGATTTTTTTAATACAGCAACTACGGTAGCCGGTAAGCATTTTTGTTAAATTTTTTAATGTAAGTAATTGAATATGACATGCCATAAGAAAAACAAATGTCTCAACTACATACGGGGTGGTTCAGATTTTAATAGAAAAACTTCGGGAAAGTACTAAACGAAAGGTAACATCACTTTGCTCTATGAACATAGGGGCAGAAAGCCACCGTTTATGAGATACAGAGGGTTGAAATTAACAAAAATAAAACAATTTTTTTAAATATCTGAAAAACCGCATCATCGAAATCCAATTTTGGTACAAGATCTTCTGTCAGGAGACAACCAAAGAAGACTTGTTTTGTACTTTTCCGAAGTTTGCCTATCAAAATCTGGATCACACTGTACAGTACAGAAAACATAATCTAACGTCGTCAATCGATAAAAGATGTTAATTTATTTCTAGTTTTTATTTATTCTAGTTCCATTTACTTCAAGTTTCTAATGTTAAAAGTTACAAAGTTATTAAAAAAAAGGAAAAGAATAAGAAACCTGCTTTCCGTCCCACATTTTTTGTAATTTAACCAACTTTATACTTGTCATCGTTTCCATGATTCCCACGGTAAGCATACCTAACTGAATCACTCTGTATATGTATTTATGTACTTTGCTGTGATAAAGAAAAAAAAACAACCCACAATCCTACAAAAAAGAAAAATATGTGTAAAGTATAGACTGGTTTATACTAAGAAGCAATACACTATATCAAAATGGTATCTAATGGCCCTAAAAAAGACAAAGCAGTATCGACCGATGTCAAGCCTTTTGGATATATTTCCTGTTCCTGACCTGTCACGCCTGCAAATTGAACTTTGTCTCAATCATAGACGCTTAAGGCACACTAGATCTTACTAACATATATTTAACCATCGCTTAAACGTTTTTCAACTTCATAAATCATAAAACCAATATATTTAGCGAACGATAAAATAAATCCTGCCAATTTGAAACAAGGACAGACTAAAAATACTAAATTATTCAAAAAATTTATGAGCATTCGAAATTTACAGTGACATTTAAATAGATAGAAAGCACTCGAGATGAAACAATTTGTGCAGATCTCAAGGCCATTAAAATTGACTGAGACCATGACAAAGGACGACGAAAAAAAATGATTGTATTGGCGAATCATTCAACTATTTTTAGTACCAGCGGATCACAACGATAAACTGAAACTCAATATGTTTTTCGTAACCTTTGTTTACCAGAAAAGATGTATAACATTTGATAATAACATTAAAAAGCAGTCCGTGTCACAAACAACTGTATTTTCGAATTTATTTCATAAATTCATTTTCACAAACATATATCAAAGCGATTGAATTTGTCCATTACCTCCAAAACCGCAACATTCGTTTGGTATATAAATGATCAATTACCATTCGATATGCGAAATTTCAACACACAAAGCGTCAATCTACTCGTAACAACAGAACAAAAGAACAAAAAAAAAAAACAATCGGCCATCGCATATGTATTTAGATTCCGCATCGATAAATATTAAACCTTTAATATTGTATTTTCTCCTACTGAAAATTTTCGTATTCAGATGGCAAATCAGTCGAACAGTCGAAAGGGCTAGCAAACTTAAGCCTGCTCCTATTCGGTGGCTTCTTGCTGATAGGGATTATTAGATTTGAGTTTATCCCCTATAATGCAGTACGTGCACTTGAATATTTTATGAGGTGAGTCAGGATTACAGCTCAGACCGTGCGTCAGAAGGGGGACAGATTAGGAATGGATTTGAACACGAAAAATGTACTTATAGGGATACGTTCCTTTATTTAAAAGAATCAGTAAATAATCAGATTCCGTTAGAGTAATTAAAATATCTGACGTGTCTATGCGCTCCTAATACAACAAATCAAAAATTGACAATTCTAAACAAAATTATTATCAATAAAAGTGTTGGTGAGATGTAACTTATGAAGTGTATAGTGTAACTATAAGTGGAGGTATTTTTTGAAGGGTAGATCCTCTACAGAATACTTTTCTTAATCAAATAGATAGTCAAATATATCTTTATATCTATCGTTTATTAAACTACACTTGTGTTCAAGTTTTTAATAAAAAGTATTTGTTACATTTTTTTTAACAACATTGGGTGTAGTTTGTGAATCAGCCGAATCGTTGGTAGAGATCTTAAACTGATCCAAAATGACATAAAACAGCAACAAAATTAAGCCGCAAATGATACGCACGAAACTAATTATATGATATAAATTCCGATTCTGTATGAAAGCGTTGCCATTCAATCCGTTTCGACTAATAGTTTCGCAGCAGCAAGTGTTTGATCACTGTTTACACGACTGGAATATGTAAGTTTACTTTATACTTGATACATACATATGTCAATGGGGTAGTAGACGGGTGAAAAATAAACGGGGTAACGCTAATTTAGCGAAACGAGGAATTGCCTAATATACCGTCGCTATATTTTATTAAACACACGATAGGTAATTTCGCAACTTTAGTCGTGATGAAAATTATGTTGAAATGTTGAAAATGTTAAAAAAATGCAGTTTTCACAACGGAATTTAAAAAAAACTAATTACACTATCTAGGTATGTCATGCAAACTGGTAAAGAGCGACCATGATCAGGAAGTCACTTTCAAAACATTCGTCAAGTGCCTTTCCTAAAGTATAGTAATAAGGACAGATAAGTTCGAAATATGTCTAGTCTGATGATGCTGCCGACGAATGATATTATTATTAGTTGTTTACTAGACACTGGGGGTGTAATTCAATGCTTGACGGGGTATGTTGCGCGCAGAGTAGTAGTTTCTCAAAATATCATCAGATAAAAAAGAAGAAAAAACGTAAAAAATCTATTTCATCTCAATTTTGTGATCCTTGTACAATATCTGAACAACTTTCTCGAAAATCTTCTCAAGTTTCTACGCTTTTTGCAAGTTACTAAAGTCATAAAGGTTCCTCCAAAAACTATCAAGAGTAACATTTCATATAACTTCTCAAACAGCTAGATTCCGAATATGATTACATTTATATATTTCTATCAAAAACACCTTTTGAACTTTTGAACACCTGTAACTGAAGAATACTAAATATTATTTTACTCAAATACTTACAGCTTCACCTCAAATTTCTGTTCTCCTGGTGTAAAGTTATAGGGATTTGTATAAGATAAACTACCAGGGCTATTTAAAATTTCAGATACCTCCTCAAGCAGCTACAGCAAAAGTTTTCTTAAGATATTTCTGCTAATACAAACATTACAGACTCCTGCGGAAAATGAAAAATTAAAAGTATAATTTTGTTTCAACATTTTCTCATATAATTTATACGATCCTTATATAAAATATAGGAGTTATGGAGAACCTTATAGGAAAAACTACCAGGAGTAACATTTCAAATACTTCCTCAACCAGCTACATAAGTTTAAAGAGCTGTATAACATCTCAAATGTACATTCTCCAAACACCAACAATAACAGAAATAAGCTGCAGTTACAGCAGAAGCAACAGCAGCAGCAGCAACAACAATAACCACAACAGCAACAGCAACAACAGCAACAACAACCACAATAGCAACATCAACAACAGCAACAGCAGCAACAAAATATTAATGTTATAGAGAAACTAGGTGAAACTAATAGAGTAGCATTCCAAATATGTTCGCAAAAACTACAAATTTTTTTATTTATTAGCTTTCAATTTTAATATAGGCACCTATATGAGAAATTATAGGAAAGAGAATATTGCTCAAACCTTTCTTCTCAAATTTCTATTCTCTTGATGCAAAATATATAAATTATATTGAATATCTCCCAATCACTTACAATTAGAGAAGTTAAGATAATCACCCATTTTCTTGTTACTCTTACAATTAATAATGTGGATTTTAGAATATATTCCTGTCCGAGAAATTACAAGAAATCTCAAATTCCTGTCCTACTAATATAAAATATTAAAGTAATAGATAATTCTATAAGCCAGAAGTTAAATATTTCTTCAACCCTGATGAGAGGATTGAAAATGCAAAAGGTTACATTTCAATAACGTATAAAGCTTCTTTCTAAGTACGTATGTAGTGAAAGTTCTGATGTTTTTGCACAATAAGAATAGTAAGGATTTTACGTTTAATTGGACTAAATCGTTTCTGTCACAGGTTTCAAAGATTTACTTAATCAAATACATAATTCTCCATACTATTTTTATTCCCATGGGAACTACATAAAATCTACCTAATATCTAATAAATATAGTAATAATATAATATTTATTATGTATTTTTATATAAATCAATCACACAAGTGTATAGTGTTTCTAGAGGATACAAACGTATTTATTACATACCTAAATTACGCAGGGTAGTTTTGTTGCTTTCAAAATAAGTCATTTTTCAAATAAATACTATTAAAAAAAAACAAATCAAAGTAGAGACTAAATAAACTATTGATTTTAGATCCGCACGACAGAATTACGGGGACATTATTACT
>NW_019417182.1:561396-571334 GCF_000390285.2 Anoplophora glabripennis | reverse complement strand
CTTATTAACTAAAAATTATTGCCTACTTAATAAAAAAAATATTATTGTCCTTGATAATCTATTACTGATTAATAAAATCTTTACTCTCTTTCCTTATAAGATTATATGTACACAAATTGGAGCCGTTCCTGGAAAATCGGTCCAGCGTAAATTATTAGACTTGTTCGTCGTTCGGTTAAAAAACACACCTTGAAGCGTTGGCCGCTAGAGCAGCACTTGCCGGGGTCCCGTTTCGTGACTCACACTGGGCGATATTTTTTGTACAAAATCCCGTCCTTAATGACAAAAATATGCTCTAGTTAGAGAAACAATCAAGATCAAGAGTAAAACACGAAATACTCTCAACTAGACTCGTAATATAAAATACCAAAATTGTGAATGGACTGATTATTTTGAATAATTTTCAAATTGTACCTCTTGAATTACTCCGTATTTAACACAAAAGGCAACAGTTTGATAACGGTAAGTTTGCCATAACTGGTAACAAATATATTCTGTTTATAAGTTAGTTTACCTTTATTTTTTTTAATTGGTAAGAACTTGAATACTTACCTTAAGATGACTCTTTTAAATCCAATTTTGGAACATACCTGAAACAAAACGGAAAAATAAAAATATTGTTTAAAAAAGAACAAAAAAGTATATGAATAATTAAAAAAGTAATTTATAGGTATGTATATTTTTAGGCAGGCGCTGAAATAAATTTTGTAAGTCACACTTGCTAGGTATCTACGCTTACAGAAATTTACATACCGGACTAAACTCTTGATACGCTATGCCTCCACGTGCATAAAATATGTCGTTATCCACGCGCATTTTTTTCCCTGCTTGAAAAGAGGAAATGTTGTTTTTTCACGGAGCGTTTTAGTAGAATTTAATATTATGGGGACATTAATAGGATTTACGACAGCAACTCATATTAAATTTACTACCGCATATATTTAGTTGGGACTTATATCGGGCTCATTATTCTGTACAGCAACCGCGATAGCGATGCGGTATCGCACGATCTTGTCGCGGACGATTTGGACCCGGTCCAGAAGACCTCAACTTGACATCGATTTGGAGCGGTGAATAACAGCGAGTGCTAGTTGGACCGGCACTTCATTGGATTCCGTCACACATTATTTCGAAGGAAGGAGCCCACGTTTTGCTCTGAAACGCCGCCGAAATCATTAAGCGGGATGTCGCGAATTCCAGAGGATGCTCGCGAAAATATGAGGATGTTTTTGTAGAAGTGCTTGAGATGTCACTTGAAATTATTAGGTGCTAAGAGAGAGTTTAAGCGGAAAGATTCCCAATGAAGCTTGGTATTTCAACAAAGACCGGTTGAATATGAATCAGTTTAGGTTTCTGTAGAGGATAAGCATTTACCTCGGCATTTATATTCAGCTCCTAATACAAAGTATGGAAATTACACTGAAAGAAATGGGCCTTTCAAACTGTTTCTCTAGAATAGCGTATATCAAAACTTTTATAACAAATATGCAACTTTAATTAAAAAAAAAACACATCTCCATACTCCATATTCAATGAATTTAACTGGAAAGCGCTTAATACACCTTATGCATCTATGAAAAAAAGATATATCCGAATCTGTATATAACAGCTGTATTAACAGATTATTCGTTTCCATAATGATTATGTTTCCGTTTTTAACTTGTAAAACGCGTCTTATAATGGTTATGTGCCCGTCACTTCTCGGTTATGATGATAGAATTTCCGGCAGTCCACTGTGTATCGACTACTACGCTTCTTCTAGCTGGATGAGATTAGACAATATAGATACAAGTTTTGTGGGATACATGATCATACCGCGTTGCGTGTACCTAAGTATCTATCTGTTTTATAGTTTGTAATTGTTTTGATTTTTGATATTTAAATCTTTTCTGAATTTTAAAAATTATTATCCTGTGTGCCCTACTAGAAACTGCTTTACATAAGATGGAGGCACAGAAGGTTAACGGTGGCAAAGAAGAGCACGGATAAAGTTAATCAATCAGAGGAAATAGAATTAGAAAAGAAAGTCAACCTTTCAAGGGATTCATTCTTAAGATGGAAGAACTATATAGCTAATTCCTGTGAAATGTAATGTAATAAAAGACACGAGTGCATAGCTACTAAGAAGATAAGCTGGACGACATCATTTTTAATACTTGAATGTTTATTATACAAGGTGATTCACAACTTATCCAAAAAAATTTGGGAATAGATGCGGCATGAGAAATGGAGTCAATATTGTAAAAAAAATTTAGTAAAATCCTTATAGTTTCTGAGAAAAAAATTATTGAAGTTATAGCACATTAAACCACTACATAGCTGGACAACTGTAAACTCTAGCATCATTCGCCACGTGGCCTCTTCGACTCCGAATACTGAATTCGGATTTTGCAAACGTCGTTGCGATATTTACCTGTTATCTGTGGTTTTTATAATACGTTTTTAGTAGTTGGTGTCAAAAATGGGTAGTTAGTGTCAAAAATGGTTTGCGTGTACTCGGAGTTGATGGATATCGTTTTAATTTATGGTGAAGCGTTTGTGTTATGGTGAAACAAGACATCATTTGTGTTAGTTCGTAGAAAGTGAGTAAGACGGACCCAAATGTGTTTACACGTGAGTGGATAAAATTTTGAACAATTGCTGTTGCAGCATCGGGTATGTCAAATGATTTTATTATTTAAAAACACAAATTAATTTTATTAATAATTAATAAAGGCAAAAGCATTTGAATTTGCCGATATAAAATAGGTGCGATACAATTCTATTTACATATTTCTTTCCTTGCGAAAGTTTTTGTCCGTTTTTATCACGCCGCCATACCGGTCGCATTGTGCGAGGTCAGGTTTTACAGTGGACCAGTTTCCAGTGCCGTGCCGAAGTGTATTTTTAAATCTATTTCGAACTGACCTTTTTGATTTTTTCTTTACAAAATTGTATTTGTAAAAGTCCCCTGTCCATCCAGAATTTTTTTTGGATAAGTTCTGAATCACCCTGTATATTTACATTAGAATCATCTTGTAATTATAGTTCAACAATAAAATTTCTGAATATTTAACGTAATATGGTTTTAACTCATACAGGGTATACAACAGTGAAATACATTTATTATTATAAAACTTACGATTAATAATAGATGTTTTAATGAGTATGGAAAACTTTAATAATAGTTATAGCTATTATTTCGTTATATACTCATTACGAAAACAACTTTGTAGACTAGTTTTAATAAAGTATACAGACAGGGTGCTTAGAATTTTAGGTAGGAAACTTCGAGGGAAGATAGATCTCTTTAAAATAATATGTGTTTGCCTTACAAACATTAGTCTGGAACAGCCCCGATTTAGAGATTCATGGTGTTGAAGTTGCCAAAAAAATTGATTTTTTGTTTATACCTCCGGAAACTATTAACCGATCTCAATAACAAAAGACAGCATTTGGTACAGATAATGTATGATAGTAGGCCTAACATTTCCTAACATATGAGCTTTAAAGGTTCAACCAGTGGTGTACAACTGGACAGGGGTCACCCCTTTTTTACAAAAAAACCTACGCCACTGCATTATTTACAAGTTATTGTAACTGATTTATATTCTAATGCACAAAATACGTAAAAAAGGTGACTTTAATTTTTTCCCTAAGATTCACCGCTCTCATGTTATTCATACCAATACAATCCCCTTGTGGCAGACACTTCTAACCATAATATTACAAGAATATTTGTGTTTATGCTTAAAAGTAAATGCAATTTGTAAGCACAACAAAATTATTTACTCCTTTCTAGACCACCTGTGAGGTAGTATTCCTGGCGTGTTTTAGTTTTCCCTGGAGGCCTAATACTCTACAAATAAGAACAATTCAAATCAAAGTAATAATAAAAATATATTTACCAAGCAGCAGCAACTAAATAAGAAACAAATTTAACGTTACGTATTTACAACAATTGTTCAAAGTGCGAACCACCCACATCGATACATTTCTGACATCTTCTATTAATGGAATTAATTGAAGCTAATATCATGTAGTGGTTTTCTTTTAATTCATTACACCAGTCTTCTATTCGTTGCAGTAGTTGTGGTTTGGTATCTGTTGGAGTAGAATAAACTTTACTTTTCAGATAACACCAAACATAGAAGTCCAGGGGGTTTAGATATGGCAATCTGGCTGGCCAAGACGCTGGACCCTCTGCACCATTATAGTTGACATTGGCATTTGGTATTCTACATATCCATCGTCCCATATAATTTTCATTAAGCCTTTCTTATATTATACTCCCAGAATGCGCAATACTAGGCGCAGGAGCACCATCCATTGTATCCAGCTATTTTGTCGTATGGAACATCCTCTAAAAATTCAAATAGATGGTTTTCTAGAAAGTTTAGAAATGACAGAATGGGAATTTAGACGAGGCGGCAAGAAGAAAGGTCCACAAACTTTATTGCGAATTATCCCGAGCCACACGTCCACAGAAAATTCGTGTTGAAAAGATCCGAATTTCATGAGGATTTTCTTGTGACCAAATATGCAGATTGTGATAATTCACTTCCCCTCGCTTTTGGTAAATGTACATTTATTATTATTTTGATTTAAGTTGTTCTTATTTGTAAAGATAGTGGGTTAGGCTTCCAGTGGAAACTAAAACGCGTAATTAACTCTACCTCACAGGTGGTGTAAGTAATTTTGTTGATGTGCTTACAAATTCCACTTACTTTTAAGCATAAATATGGTTAGAAGTGTCTGCCACAAGGGGATTGTATTGGTATGAATAACTTGAAAACGGCGAATCTTAGGGAAAAATTTCAAGTTACCTTTTTTACGTATTTAGAGCATTATAATATAAATCCGTTACAATAACTTAAACGTAAAAAATTCAGTAGCATAGGTTTCTTTATTAAAAAAGAAGGTGACGACCCCTGCCCAATTGTAGACCACTGGTTGTACCTTTAGAGCTTATATTTTAGGGAACGCAAGGCATACTATCGTAGATTATTTGTACCAAATTTTATCTATTAATAGATTCCTGATGTATAAACAAAAAATCAACAACTTCAACACACCCCTAAAACGGGGCTGTTACAGATTTATGTTTATAAGGCAAACACATATTATTTTAAATAGATCTATCCGCTCTCGTAGTTTTCTGCATAAAATTCGGACCACCCTGTATAGTTTATAGACACTATACGACTCTATTAGCAATACGTGTTTTATATCCAATATCTGTCACATATAGTACACAATATTTTTATAACAGCAATTAGAATTCTAATGAACAATAAAACGCATTTCTTTCAGTGTAGAGACTCCGTAAGAAAACTTAGACCAAAATCTTTAGCAATAACGCTAATTGTAAGTAATTTGACCAAAAACGTCACGACTTAAAATAGTAAAATCGTGTTGGCAAAATAACTTTTATTAAGCTTGGCGTATGATATTTTAATTTAACAGTAATAAGTAAAATTATTATTGTATTACAGATTATTTTAGTAAAACTTTCTTATTGGTCGATTTTTCTCAGTGTAGATATTGCAAATGTAATTCAATGCTGGACAGAGCTTTAGCCCGCAGTGTAGTTGTTTTTACATTATTAATAGCTTGACGTTGAAGTTGTTTTTTAGCATACGTAGATATTGGTGTTAGATGTTGGTATACCTGATAAAAATTAGCTTAATACGTTTCAAAGTTAAGTAAAAGCATAAAAACTAATATGAGATAATGTTAATTAAAAAAATATCGTCGAGGCTTTTCTATAAACAGGTAGTAGTGAATATGCTAGGGAAAAGATGTTTGAAAAAGAATGTACTAAGAGTTTTGCGGTGATTTTGTTGCCCTTACCTTTGAGGGTTTCCCTATGTTGGCTCACTCGCTTGCAGCAGGAACTAGCACCCTTGCATCAATTTTGTGTATCACTTATATGTACCATTAGTCCAAATTTGAGATCTCAGTTGCGTATAGTTGCGTACTGTCTTGGTCAAAGCTCTTTTACATACACACACTTTTAAAATTGAATGTAGACTCTTCTCCCCCTCATCGAGTCTTTTTCCCCACCCTCGGTTAGAGGACAAGGACAACATGAAATTAAATCGCGGAACGCGCGGTGATTTAAATAAAAAATAAATTAAGAGAGAAACGCAAACAAGTAGTTTTTCAATCGACATCCCCTCTAGTTTTTATTTTATGAAAAACTATATTCAGTATTAACAAATTTGTACTTATTATTGTTAAAAAGTGAATAGTTTCGAGTATGTAGTATTTTTATAAATCTGACTTTAAGGATCCTTTGTTTCTTGTCGAACATCGCGATTTTCCACCAGACAAACACGACTTGAAGAGAATGACAATATTTTTCCTGAAAACAAGCGGAAGAAAGAGCATCTCACAGAAGGGGCAAACACAATTTACGGTCCTTTGTACTTTTATGAGAGATTTGCCGAAGCACGCTTCAGACGGCGCGTTTTATTTCAGGAAGAAGTCTAATTTGTTAGATTAATAAAATTCAATTCAGGACCGACGCTGACAAAAGAGTCTAATCCGGAACAAACAAAGAAGTAGACGTAGATTTGTAGTGGAAATAAATCGTATCGGGCGGCTGTGTTCAGTTAGGAAGCGAAAAAGACCACAACCGCGTCGCTGTAAGTCTGAATAATAATATTCGATTAAATATTAACGGTGAAATGGTCGCCAAATACTGTTATGCTAACAAGTACGATATGGCACATTTCTGACTAGTTCTAACGGTTTTAATAGATAACATAAACACGTTCCAATTTCTTAAAATTCCATAAAATGTGAAATTACAAAGTAGTAACAGTATTAATATACAGGGTGAATCTTAAATGTGTACATATTCCAGAGAAATTCGATCTAATGTGTTTTGTTTATACACTTGTTTACTTATTCGTTTCATGATGTTTCTAGAATATGTTTTGTTTACTTCTTTCATCTTCTTGGAAGCCTTGAGATTGTTCTATACTGTTCTTAGAAATCTACGGAAATTTCGTGAAACAAAGAAAAATTCATAAAAGGCCGCGCTAGCAATATATTGTGCTGGTTTTGTAATTACTTACACGATAATACCTACTAGATTAAATACAGATTCCTCGATACTAACATCACCTTATACATCAGTAGGTTCTGGTGTTCCTCAAGGACCTATATTAGGACCAATTTTGTTTAACATATTTACAGCAGATTTTTCGAGAACTCATTTGAATTGTAAACTAAATATCTACGCTGACGATCCTTTATCATTTTAAGCTTCGTTTTAAGCCTTCTAATTTAAATATTGCTACAACAGTAATAAATAATGACTTACAACTAATTCATGACTGGACCATAAAAAATACTTTATTAGTTAATCCTAATAAAAGTCAATACATTCTATTTGGAACATCACCTCAATTGCGAGGTCTGGATAAATTTACCGTTTTAATTAACAATGAAAATATTCCTGCAGCCAATGTTGTTAAAAATCTTGGCCTGACCTTTGATTAATCGTTGACTTTTTCGAATCATGTAACCGTTATCTGTAAGAAAGCTTTCTTATCCTTAAAACAGTTGCATTGCTTCAAAAGGTATCTAAATCCTCAGACCAAAATTCTATTTACCCAATCTTTAGTCTTATCTCATTTGAATTATGCCGATGTTGTATATGGCCCCTGCCTTTCTCAAGAAAATAAACACCGTTTGCAAAAAATACAGAATTGTTGCGTTCGTTTTATTGCGACTGTCCCGCAGGTTAGTCACATAACACCACATTTACATTCCTTCAATTTGTTGAGCATTCGGTTGAGCATGTCTGAGAGGAGACTTATTCATTTTGCCAGTTTTATACTCAACATTTTAAAGAAAGGAAAATGGAGATCTAGGCTATTGAATAGAGGATTTTAAAAGGAACTATGACGTTGAAGATATTTTATTACATGAATCGTTCAAATGGTCATTTTAGATGAAAAAACCACAGAGTGCTATTAAATTAGTGGGTGAAAATTGGAGATAGGGGTGAAAATGCACCCCTTTCAGTTTTTTAATTGTAGCTCGAAAATGAAACAAAATTTCGCTATAGTTCATAGGAAAAATTATTTAGAGAATTGAATTTCCCAATAGTTTATTTAAAAATATTAAAAGGAAAATTTTATGCAAAAAAAATCGTTAATAAACAATTTGAAAAAAAGCAAAAAATTCGATTTCCTGATTTTTTTACTTTTTTGTCTCTAGTTTTTTTTGAGTAAAGATAGGCATTGCTTCATAGAAAAAAAAGTAGATAAAATTTCCTTCAGAACAAGAGGTTATAAAGTATTTTTGGATGAAAATTGACTGATATATGGCCGCTCAAACTTAGCCAATTTTTCGATTTTCGTCGCGTTTTTAATTCTCATTTTTTGCAAAAAAGGAAGGACATAAGACGTTCAAGGATTTTCATCACATGAGTTGTTCGAAGAGTCATTAAAAATGAAAAAACCGCGGGGTGCTATTAAATTAGAGGGTTGAAATTGAAGATAGGGGTGAAAATGCACTTTTGCAGTTTTTTAACTATAGCACGAAAACGAAGCAAAATTTCGGTATTGTTCATAGGAAAAATTTTGTAGAGAATTGAATTTCTCATCGAATTAGCTTATATAAAAAATGTAAAAGGAAAATTTTATGCAAAAAATCGTTAATAAACAATTAAAAATAAGATTTTTTGATTTTTTTTTACTTTTTTAATAACATAATTTAGTAAAAACTTGAGAATGTAAGTACAATAAAGTTTATTAATAATGTTTATCAGTGTGTACACGGATGGAGTTGACAAGAGGAGAACCTCTTTTGTTTTTGACTTTATCGATTCAGTGACACTCTTTATAAAAAGTTCTGCTCCTCGAAAAAATGAGATTTGTCATACAAACGTCTTAGATTAGATATACATTTATTATTTTACATAATATTTTTATAAAACAAATCTGTTTATAACCTCAAATAATGTCCTAATACAAATTTTAAAATCAAAATTTGAATTCTGCCTTTTACTCTACATGTATAGCTACTTCCCACCTAAAAATTGAAATTGAAATTGAAAAAGTCAAATTTAAAATAATTGTACGTAAGCTTGATTTTTTAATAGAAAGCTTGTTGACAACCAAGAAAATGTGAGTTAAGCTGTGTAAGTCACCAAGAATTTTGAAATATCTAATCTTTGAACACGAATACGAATAATATCGTTTGATATATTTCTTTGCCGTTCGTACCTATTCGCGTATAAAATCCTCTTTCATTGCACAAAATACACAAATCGATACAAATCCTCAACCAGTGAACGGTAATATAACGAGCGTTCAAATAAAAACGTGGTCGAAGTTGGCTCTGACACATTGGACGTAGGGAGTAGCTTATAGAGACCAACTTAACCTCATTTCTCAACGAGCTGTATAGCAGTTGTCAGTTTCAATAACTTTAATGACTATATAACTTTATTTTAAAGAATAATCGTGATAACAATAACAAACAATTAAAGGAGCTGCGGAAAGTGTCCCCCTCCTTGTTATAACAATAAATTAAAGCAGCTGCTGAAAGTGTCCCCCTCCTTGTTCCAAGCACTTTTCACACCTGTTCCTCAAAGAATTAAAGACATTTTCTAAGATGCTCGGGGTATTGTTAATTTCACGAATCTTGTCTATAAGTCGAGCCTGCAGATGGTTTAAATCAGGAATAGGCAGTTCAAAAATAGTGTTTTTAAGGTAAGGCCACAAAAAGAAATCACACGGCGTAATATCACATGACCTCGGTGGAAATTCATGTTCAGCATTGAGACTTATTAGTCGATTTTGGAAAACTTCCCTCAACATATTCATCGTCTCGCCTGCCGTATGTGCCCTTGCGCCATCTTGTTGAAAGTAAAAGTTTGTAATTTCGTTTTCTTCCAGCTGGTTAACAAAAGGAGCGATAATTTCTTCTCTATACCT
>NW_019417182.1:535913-560668 GCF_000390285.2 Anoplophora glabripennis | reverse complement strand
ATACGAGCCCAGGCTCATAATAGTTCGGCCGGTAATAATTTGAAACTATATTTTTGAAGATAATATTAAACTTAAAACAAAGGTGCAAAATTTAATCAAAACTATTACAACTATATTCTAAACTATACTTTTAAGTAGCTGAAACTGAAAATTATAATTAAATTACGTAAAGAAACAAATCAGTATAACCAAAAATGTATTTCACGTGGTGGGTCATAATAGTTCGGCCAAAACCTAATATTGCGTTACGTCGCCTTTATTAGCAATAACCGCCTTAATTCTACTGGGCATTGTATCCACAAGTCGTGCACACTCTTCTGGTGGAATATTATTCCATACATTTTGCAAAGTAGCTTTTAATTCGGGTACTGTCCGCGCTGGATTTTTTCGAAGTTGCTTCTTCATGTTGTGCCAAAGTGTCTCGATTGGAGACAAATCTGGACTAGAAGACGTCCATTTTAGAACAGGAATGTTATGTTCTTGAAACCACGTCTTCACAGTTTTCGCAGTATGGCAAGGTGCACCATCCTGTTGGAACATGAAGTCACCGTCATCGGCTGCACATTGCGCGATAGATGGTAAAAAACTTGCTTCCAATATCTCCTTATATTTTTGGGCGTTAACAATTCCATCGATGAAGTGTAATTTGCCCACTCCTTTTGCAGACATACAACCCCATATCATGACTGATGCTGGGAACTTTACTTTTTTTACTAGACAGTCATTATGGAATGCTTCGCTGGATGTTCGTAACACCCTTTTACGGGAGTCGCCCACACAAACATCAAACTTGGACTCATCACTCCAAATTATATTGTACCACTGTCTTTGAGTCCAGTTCTGATGTTCCCGAGCCCACTTTAGTCTGTTGCGTTTTTGTAAAGTTGTCAGTAGTGGCTTTTCTTTTGCCTGTTAAAAAAAAATTGGATGCCAACAGTTTCACCAAAAAAAAAACGAATAAATTTTACCTTATAAAATTTGTATCCTATTTTTCTAATAGTCCTTTTAGTTGTAGACAACGAAATATCCTTGGCTATACTTTCTCTCCATAAAACAGTTATCTCTTTAGTGTTAGATCTCCGATTTGTTTTCACAATTCTCCGTAAAGCTCTTTTATTTGCTTCTGTAATTGTAGATGGTCGGCCGGTTTTAATTTTTTGATCAACTCCATTAGTAGTTTTATATAAATTGATAATGTCTTGAACGGTAGAACGCGGCACAGAATGAGAAACTGAAATTCGACGTGCCGAAATACCTTTCTTATGGGCATTAATGATGGACAAACGAAAATCTTTACTTAAGGGCTTACCACGAGGCATTATGCTTTAAATATGATTTGAAACTAATACTGACAGCTGTCTTGTTGATATATTTCATAATTGCTTTGTTTTAACTAGTCAGCTCGATTTCATGGCAATTACGATAAGCGGCCGAACTATTATGACCTACCACGTGAAATACATTTTTTGTTATACTGATTTGTTTCTTTACGTAATTTAATTATAATTTTCAGTTTCAGCTACTTAAAAGTATAGTTTTGAATATAGTTGTAATAGTTTTGATTAAATTTTGCACCTTTGTTTTAAGTTTAATATTATCTTCAAAAATATAGTTACAAATTATTACCGGCCGAACTATTATGAGCCTGGGCTCGTATATTACATAAAATACCAGTAACATTAGCACCACTTAGTTCGTAGAGTAGTGGTATTATTCCATATTCCCTTGGAGTTTCGGACGCTCGACCCTCATGAGCCGCCTAATATGGGGAGAACCGGAATTTTTACCGAGATGCTCATGTATTGCCTGCGACAACCTTAACGGACGCTTGGAGGTGTGGACGTCCCGCTGGCCAATTGTCTTCCATCGGATGTGAGGTAGTTTCCTAGAAAAGAGGGCAGCAATCTAATTTGTTTTGTTGCCTTCTTCCATTCTGGTACACCCTTGAAATGGCACGGTTTCCTGGATAATCTTATTGTACTAAATGTTTTTGGCAGTACTTCTAATGTGGTTTATATCACAGTCTTTTAGAATTTGCCTTAACTGGCACTGGTTCCAAGATTTCTTGTGAATACTTGAAATATGGAAGTTTCTTGGAGTTTGTGTAGGCCTTCTATTGGTACCTATAATTTTTGGGCAGCTACTAGGACCTTATTTTATCCTTTGAGATCTTACCGCAGGATTGGACATGTCTAGGTGGAACTGAGGTCTAGGTCGGGAGTAATATGCTCGCAAATATTTGTAAAAAATTGTATTTGAATTGTAAAATTTTATGAATTATTGATAAAATATGTATTTATAATAAATGGGTATTTGATTATTAATCTGCGGGGACTTTATACAATGCAAAATTGCAGTAATTTAGAGCCGACTACCCGTACTGGTCAGGTTCTGTTCCCAATTAATAAACGGCATGGCATTAGAGTCGACGTTCGATCACAGTTCCTGATAAGTCCACAAAGGCCGAGGGGCGATCCGCTAAGGAAAAAACGTACGAAGATTACAAAATTTCTGAAATCTCTTGTAATGTATCTGCAGATTTCAATATCGATTAAAAAAAATTACAAATTTCAAATCAATAATCAAGATTACAATATCTTTCAACCGATTACAAAACATTTTAGGAGATTTCAGAGTTATTTTAGTAAATTTCAATGATTATTTAAGATTTCAATAGGATTATTCGAAATTAAAAGAAGATTTCAAAATTTCTTAATAATGTTTGATGGAATACGGGAAGATTACAATAAGTTTTGAATGTCCATTTGAACAAAAATAATTGAATTAACTTCAACTGTTATTCATTTCATTCATTAACAGTAGTGCTTTGATTAAGAATTTCCAGTATCATTTTCACGCAAAAAATTGTAACATTCTGATTAAGTTTTTGTTCGAATGAACGTTAAAAACTTTTTGTCATGACAAAAATGATAACGCCATTTTGAAAGTAGGTAAGTATATATTTTTATTGAAAGATAAAAATATAATAATCCAATAAACTAATAAAAATAAAAAAAAAAAAAGTAACATAAAATAAACATTTTCCCAAAAAATAAATAATAAGAAATATTTTAAGCTTTTATTAACACTTGTATTTAATACTTTACCTGTATACAGTGTATTTAAAAAAGACGCGGCAATATTTAAGGGGGTGATTGCCCAGATCATTTTATAAAAAAAAGTTCCTATAAACATACGTCCGCAAACGCTTCGTTACCGATCTACAGAATGTTGAAATTTCATTAAAAAAACAGTAAAAATTAAATTTCTCCAAAACCTCTTGATATTATAATGAAATTTTAGGCCTGTCAATAGCTATGGCAGACGCGTACTTTGCAATACAAAACGATTTTTTAGTCTTACCAGTGACTAGCTATTTTTAATGAAAAAAATAGGACCCCGCTGGTTTTTCTAAAAATATAATTTTTTAATTCCTTGTTCAATTATGAAGAAGAAAGCTTTCCTCAGATTATACGCACCGTACGTCACACCGTTATTGAGTAAAAAAATAAAAAACATTTTATTGCGCACCTAAACCCAATGTTGTTTTAATTGAGAAATTTAAATTATTGAACAAAGAAATTCAAATTATCAAATTTGATTGATTTTTGAAATGTGGTACATACTGTTGTTTGTAGTAGGTAATAATAAGGGGCTGCGTTTTAGAGAAATTTAATTTTTACTGTTTTTTAATGAAATTTCACATTCTGTAGATCGGTAACGAAGCGTTTGCGGACCTATGTTTATAGGACTTTTTTTATAAACTGACCTGAGCAATCACTCCCTTAAATATTGCCGCGTCTTTTTTAAACACACTGTATACAAGTAAAGTATTAAATGCAAGTATTAATAAAAGCTTAATATATTTTTTATTTATTAGTTTTTGGGAAAATACTTACCTACTTTCAAAATAGCATTATCATTTTTGTCATGACAAAATGTTTTTAACGTTCATTCGAACAAAAAACTTAATCAGAATGTTACAATTTTTGCCCAAAAAATGCCTGATACTGGAAATTCTTAATCAAAGTACTACTGTTAATGAATGAAATGAATGACATTTGAAGTTAATTCAATTATTTTTGTTCAAATGGACATTCAAAACTTATTGTAATCTTCCCGTATTCCTTGAAACCTTATTAAGAAATTTTGAAATATTCTTTTAATTTCTAATAATCCTATTGAAATCTTAAGTAATCATTGAAATCTACTAAAATAACTCTGAAATCTCCTGAAATGTGTTGTAATCTTGATTATTTATATGAAATTTGTAATATTTTTTGAATTGATATTGAAATCTGCAGATACATTACAAGAGATTTCAGAAATTTTGTAATCTTCGTCTGTTTTTTCCTTGGCGGATTGCCCTTCGGAACACACCAATCGCACCATATAGGTTTCTGTCGAGGTTTCTGTGGCATTCTTTGGAAAATGAGGTAGGGGGGGGGGGGCGTTGTATAACGACTACATCGACGAAATTCATTAGCTGATTACATAGATTATAGCGAGGATTACAGATAAGATTACGTAGATTACAGATAGATTACATAGATTACAGATAAGATTACGTAGATTACATAAAGATTCCAGGGCAAACGTACGAAGATTACATCAGCGGATCGCCCCTCGACAAAGGCTCTGTAGCGAAGTCCCGTTTAGGTTTGGACAATTAGCCTCTCTAGACTTTAGCTATTTTTGTATTGTCGCCGACTGGAACTGATAATCAGTTTGTAATTTAATGTGATATTTTAGTTTTATCTTGCGGTTCCCTAGTTCGAATATCATAATTAGGAAAATTTTTCAGTTTCCGAAATTAGAAACTAAGGTGAATTTTCTATTCTTTCATTCTTCGTCCTCCGGCAGTATCGTCGCTGTGGTTTCGGTGTTTAGGGCAGCTGGGAGTTTCTTAGGAACTTCGGTGGAAATTTTGGGAACAGTTTAAATTATTAATTTCTGTGCCGCGCATATTACTTCTTGTGGGAGGTACTTTGGCCGGGATTAGCCCGGCGTAGAGTGGTTAAAAACGATTCCGATTGGAAAGTTGAGGGAAAAGTCTGCTCCGGACTTGGAATACGACAATAACTTAATACAGAAAGTTCACACGATGTTCCAGACAAGAAGTCTAATCTTGTTTAAAGCATATTTGTACAAAATCAAAATACGTATTTATCCATTTAAAAATAGTATTCGTTATTTGTGTATCGCAATATATTTTATTTAATTCATTACTTATTAATAACTTAATACAGAAAGTTCACACGATGTTCCAGACAAGAAGTCTAATCTTTTTTAAAGCATATTTGTACAAAATCAAAATACGTATTTATCCATTTAAAAATAGTATTCGTTATTTGTGTATCGCAATATATTTTATTTAATTCATTACTTATTAATAACTTAATACAGAAAGTTCACACGATGTTCCAGACAAGAAGTCTAATCTTGTTTAAAGCATATTTGTACAAAATCAAAATACGTATTTATCCATTTAAAAATAGTATTCGTTATAATTGGAGTTAAGATTACTGGATAACTTAACTTTTTGAAACAGTATATTAAAATAGATATAACTTGGAGCATGAACGTAAAAAATTGCGGTTTTATTGTAAATAATTCTCTTGACACATGAGTTGGCAAACACGCAATTACCTTCTATGTGGACAGATGTTCTCAAAATGTACATTTTTCAAAAATTTGATCTCTTAAAATATTTGTAATTTTGAAAAATGAGTTTCACTGGAGTCACATCGCAAATTATAGGTACCCTTAGTAGGTACCCTGTAGATACATATCTACGTATTGTTTAATTTCCTACATGGCGATAAATCATTTTTACAAACAATTTATTTTTTTACCTCACTTCTGAAAACACGTTTAATATACGCGCATCTAAATATTAAATATCAATTTCCGTTTTTTATATAAAACGTCCCCTTATTTTTATAGATTCCCCGTCATATTTTTCAGGTGAGTTACTGAACTCAGAGGTGGATTCAGGCATATGATACGGTCTATAACAGAGAGGAACCGGCGGCGCAAAGTAATACATTATTTACGGCGTAATAGGGTGGCTGATGTGGGGAA
Organism: Anoplophora glabripennis; assembly: GCF_000390285.2. Taxonomy (NCBI): domain Eukaryota; kingdom Metazoa; phylum Arthropoda; class Insecta; order Coleoptera; family Cerambycidae; genus Anoplophora; species Anoplophora glabripennis. The sequence goes on along the minus strand of NW_019417182.1, from coordinate 554,584 downwards.
TTTAATAATCTTGCCTGGGGAATACTGAGCGACGTCAGAAACATTGTCAGAGGAAAACATGTATAGATTTTCTTGTGTAGTGGAAAGTAAGTAACAAATTATTTTTACATTTTGATGTTAGGCTAAAGTTACTGATCTAAGCAGCTTGAGATGATCATGGAGTAGACTTGGGTAAAAGCACCTTTCGCTGCAACTAATTAAATTAGCAAATATTTAACATTCATTACCTCTTCACCGGAAAACGTCTAATTTGAAAGTAAACCGATGATTTGTTATAAACCACATGACAAATCTTACTGCGAGAAATGGGGAGGTAAAGTCTAGAATGAAGTGTTGTAGCGATTCGCAGGACGGCTTCGGTTTAATATTTTGGGAACATGTTTTGCCGCACAGGCCAAGGTGAACAACATTTTGACCTAGTAAATAATACAGACGTTCATTAAGAGGGAAAAAATAAAACAAGCGGAATAAATTGGTATTTGTAAACAAGTTTCCAGTTTTTCGTATATTACGTTCTATGTCATAACAAGTAGCATAACGAGTGCTAATTTGTTTTTACTTTATTTTAATAAATCTATGCCGAGAATAAAATACCTTGGACATTTTTTCTGGCAATAATTATACTGTGGAATATTACAAATAATCAGTAGATGGAAATTCATGCTAACGCTGTCAACATCTTATTAATGATGTTCAACTCAAAATGGTAATAAACAATAACCATGTAAATTTATAAAATGAAATAAACACAATATTTAAAACAGCCTATCAATTTAATCCGCACATAAAGTTGCACAGAAAATAGACCACTTAGTGTTAAAGCTTCTATTAGAATAACCTCAATGCCTGCGACAAAATGTCGCTATCGCTATCTTGTGTAAACCTACTTTTACATAGATTTTATTATTTAATAAAGCCAACTAAACATAGCTTCAATTATCCGTGCAAATATTTAACATATCTGCGTTTGTACTTGATGACTACTTCAAAAGAACATAATTTATTAAGTATAAAACACAGTCGGTCCTCTTTGAAAAGTAATAGTCGGCAACTTCAATCAGATTTTCGTTGTGTCAAGTAGTAATAGCTTTCCCGGGAAATTATTATCTCGTTTCGGGACATAATAGAATGTAATTTTGTTAAATTAAGTACTTTGTGGCGTACTAAATGATTAAGTAATCAATTGTTAACAGATGAATGGAGTGTCTGCAAGACTAGGCAAACTTTGTTTTCAATTTATATGATAAAAAAGATTTGTTGATAGCTTTTTAGTACGCATAAAGGGTGCTTCAGAATAGAACTGCAAATTCTATTGAATACAGAATATTATAAGAACTATATATTTCTTCTATGGTATACTAACATCTTATTGAAATGTGGAAGGCTTACGTTCTTAAAAGCACTAAAGTACTAAGTTCTACAGGGTGTTTTGGAAAAGGTACCACAAATTCAGACGCTGATAAAATATCAAAAAATAACATTTTCTTCTTTGGACCACCGTGTTTTTTTAAACAGGGCCTCAAAACAATTTTTGTAAAATCATGTTAGCCATATTTATTCCAAAAAACAGAATATTGCATTGACATTTGGTACAGGTAAATTTATAATAGTCCTAAATGCGTTAATATAGTTAATTTTTAACCACCTTTTATGGTGTATGCTGTATATTATGATTTTATTTTATATAGAAACGGTGCTCTTGTTGATATCACTAAAAGCTCACCCTTTTTGAGAAGAACAATTGTCTGTCCCAAGATCAACCAGTTCTATTCCTTAATATATACAGGCTTTTAGGAAACGAATTGGTCATACTTTCAGGATGACTTATTTAGATGAAAATAAACCAATTTAAAACCAGTTAAAGAATCATTTTGGTGGAGATGGATCGGTCGACTTGGTCCTGTGAGATGGCCTCCAAGAAGTTGCGACTTAAATCCACTAAATTTCTTTTAAAGGGGATTTTAAGCAATGGATTTACTGCGACATAATTAACAGTAGAGAACAGCTACAGCAACGAATTACAGTGGATTCGCCATGTGAATGCATCGTTAATACGACGGTGTTACACTCGTATTTGTAATAGTTCCAATATACAGGGTGTTCCAGAATCAGTGCGTTGCTTGAAAATGGTTATAGAGGGCCCGAAAATGAGCAACTTTTATTAAACAACCGATGGTCTAAAACATTATGTTTTAAACTGAAAGAAAATATTCACATGAAGGTTTAAATAAATGTACGGCAGCCAGCTGTACCTTTGATATCGAAGCTGCCGCGCGCCATCAGCGCTTTCGCACTTTCGGACGATGAAGTGATACAAGAAGCATGGTGCGTTTTTCTAGAGACGGAGCAAGGAACGCTCGGTTTTCTTATGTTTATAGTATTACCATAAAAACCACAGACAGTCATGCGAATTAATTTATCACTTTCATTCGTTTAAAACACTGCAACTTTTTATATACTATGAAAGGCACTACTATAACAATTTTCACTAAAATTCGAGCATAAATCAATATAAAATACAAATGATATCGGACACGACATGAGTATATACACATGTACTAAGCTTATTTTATTTTTATTATTTTTATTATCGGTCAATGTCGCAAGTACTGCGCCTCGGATCTTCCTCAACCAGGTTCATGATGTTTAAGGAAACAACAAAGGCGTTGTCGAAAACATGTTTCCGCCTTTCCCGTCTACGACTTTCATATATGTCAGGTGGACATTCTTTGCACTGTTCTACTGTTAGGTTGTCGTCTGTTACGGTAAGGGACCGCATACAAACGTCTTATTTAAATTGTACTGACATTCTCCATACGTTAACACCATATCTGCTAGTTCTTGATCCGAAAACATTGTATAAGCCAGCTAAATAATATACATAACTAAAGAAGACAAGACATATTGACCTACCATCAGATTTGCTTGATTGTGGAAGTCACGTGAAACGTCAGCCAATTAGAGAAGCGCTTCACGCATGTAGCGATTCCGAAGCATTCTGACCCTGCACGTGCACAAGATGCACAGGGTCGGCTTACATTTATGGTTAATTTTCTTAATTAATTTTCTCGAAAACAGAGGTATTTAGACTATCAGTTTCTTAACAAAAGTTGGTCATTTTCGTGCCATCTATCACCCAAAAACACCCTGTAGTTGCTGTAGAAAAAATTATTTGATTTCTAATATTTTTTTAATTTCCTCCTAATTAAATATAAAGAGTTTTATAAGTCTATATTGTTTTAAGGCATATTTTTAGTAGATAGGCACTATTCGACTAATTGTAAATCCATTATTTCCAATACTAGTCAGTGGTGCAACATTTTTTTAAAGGTTCACCATAGTGGTGATTGCACGTCACTGATTTTTAGTATTCTGCTGGTTCTTCAATGGAGAGTAGCAATTGACAGTGGCATTTACGACACCAAATTTCAAAACAATCTATCAAGTCTTTCGGAAAATGTTAGGAAAATACTATTTTTTTATGTACTTCCAACACCCTGTGTCTGTGTAAGGAGGCATTTTGGAATAAAGGCAAGAACTTTCAGTAAAATTTTTTGTACCTAGTTATGACTCACCCTGTATACAAGTAAGTATGTGTAAATTCATATTCAGATTGAGATAAGCGAATCTGGGTCAAAACCAGATAAAACCATTCACAAATCTGGTGTGAACGTCCCCCGTAAAGTTCAGTCCTATAAAAATCCACTCCAACATAATTTACGCCGGCCATTCTTCAAAAGAAATGTCCTCCGTGGAAACTCGACCAATTTTCCCTCGAACCCGTATTGTTCCATTCGCGAGACCGTCGTATCTCTCGGCAACTGATAAGTCGGACAGAAACGAGCGTTTTGTTCGAAATACGTTCAACTCTAGTCTACAGGCGTATCGCGTTGCAGCGCACAAATGGCGATGCATTCAAACAAAAATAAAGCGAATCGAGGGGATAGGAATGCGCCACTTCACCGTCAGAATTCGACGAGCAAAAGGAGTAAGAACATCGCCAATCTCGAGAACGGAGAATATATGCCATGAGGCTAATGAAATACGCTTTTGTTTCGACAAAATTTACAGTCTTGAAAATTTATTTGACAACTCATAACTGCCAGTGATTATTACGATTTTTGTTATTTGGCCAAGTCAGAGCAACACTAGAGTTTATTCATTTTGAAATAAACAAACAGAAACTGGGCGATAAAAAAAAAACAGTATACACGGTGATTCACAACGTATCCAAAAAAATTTGGGAATAGATGCGGCATGAGAAATGGAGTCAATATCGTAGAAATCCTTACAGTTTCCAAGAAAAAAATTATTGAAGTTATAGTACATTCAACCACTACATAGCCGGACAACTGTAGTCTCTAACGTCATTCGCAATACCCGTGAAGAGCCACGTGGCCTCTGCGACTCCGAATACTGAAATCCGATTTTGCAATCGTCGTTGCGATAGTGTTTACCTGTTATCTGTGGTGTTTACAATAGTTTTTTAGTAGTTGGTGTCAAAAATGGTTTGCGTGTATAGCAACTCGGAGTTGATGGATATCTTTTTAATTTATGGTGAAGCAAGACAACATTGTATTATGGTGAAGCATTTGTGTTATAGCGAAACAAGACAGCATTTGTGTTAGTTCGTGGAAACTGAGTAAGACGGTCCCAAATGTGTTTACCCGTTGGTGGATAAAATTTTGAATAATTGTTGTTGTAACATCGGGTATGTCAAATGATTTTATTATTTAAAAACACAAATTAATTTTATTAATTATTAATAAAAGCAAAAGCAATTTAATTTGCCGATATAAAATAGGTACTATAAAATTCTATTTATTTCTTTCCTTGCGAAAGTTTTTGTCCGTTTTTATCACACCGCCATGACGGTCACATTGTGCGGGGTCAGGTTTTACAGTGGACCAGTTTCCAGTGCCGTGCAGAAGTGTATTTTTAAATCACTTTCGAACTATCCTTTTTGATTTTTTCTTTACAAAATTGTATTTGTAAGGGTCCCCTGTACATCCAGAATTTTTTTTTTGGAATTCTAATCACTCTGTATACTGATTATATACTTGTCCCGATGTTACAGTAATATTTTGAGGATACTGGAGTAATATGGCAACGTTTTTATAATTCAATTATAATTTTTTATCTGTGTTTATATAGGAAGATATTGGATTAATATAATACTGTAGATTGTAATGATTAAACTTTACTTTCAACAAAGTGAATAAGAAAAAAATTCTAGTGTCACATTGCAATGCAAATTTAGGGGTAATATGGCAACATACATTAAGGTAATATGACACTATACTGTAAACTTTTGTGTGACCAATAAATTGGTCAAGAAAATTTGATAATGAGTCAAATTTAAATGTCATATAAACTAGAAATAACAATAGACACTGGGGAATATGACAAAACATAAGAAAACAACAACAAACAATGGGGAATATGGCAGCAAATCGTAAACTTTTTAGTACCTAAACAAACTTTACTGTCACCAAATGAACCGATAACAATTTTCTAGTCAGTCAAATTAAAATGTCATACGGCAATATGACAGATTGAGGAATACGGGAACAACACTACAATTCCTTGAGTGAACAAATTTTATTTTTGCCAACAAATTTGAGTGAGATGACACTGAACACCCTCAGTGATCAAACATTATTATCAATCACAAGACAATAAAAATTTCTTAGGGTTAGAGAAATTAGGGTTAATATAACACATTGGGGAATATGGCAACAAGTATTATAGACTCTTCAGTGGTTAAACTTTATTACTAATAATGAAACAAGAATTTGCAGGTGCATCAAACTGAAATGACAAACAAACTGGGAGTAATATGACAATACATTGGGAATATGGGGAGCAGTGTTGTAGAGTTTTAAGTGAGCAGAGTTTATTATCAATGAATTAGTCGGCATTAAAATCAAATAGTCAAATTGAAATGTCATGCTAGCTGCGAGTAATATGGCAACAAGAATGGAGAAATATAGCAACATTTGAGGAATATGTCAATATTGTCGGTTGTGAAGAATAATATAAATAAAGTAAACAAAAGAATTTGACCAGAAATATTACAATAGACATATAGAAACGAAAGAAACAGTGTACCAATTTTACCATAACTTGGTTTCTATTAAAACTTTTTTCATACTTAAAACTTTGTCGAAAAAATTAAAATTAAAAGGGCACCATTTTCAGTTCTTCCACATGCCCAGACCCTGTTCACTCTAACCGTGGACTTTTTTTCCGTAAAATGTAAGATGCAAATGTTTTTCCTTTTATTACCTCTAACCATGGGCAACCTGTATATACGAAAACTTTTTCAAGGAAATGCTCGATTTCATATAACCAGATTCCCGCTTATCTTGTCTGCCAACAATCTGACGCTAAGCATATCTATACTATCTATATAAGTAAACGTATATTTATTTCTGTTTGCAAATATTTGCCTATCTCAATGGCAGCTCTAACACACCTGTGCCTTGCTGGCAAACCGGGAATTACGTAAGAATCTTTTGCATTTCTCCGTAGGCGTATCTCAGCGATAAATTGTGATACATTTGTGTATTTGAGCACCTACTTATTAAATGTTGGATAGTTAGAAGAGAATAACTGCAATATTTTAGTACTACGTTTATTTTTGTTAAGTGTTTAAATGGGGAAAAGTTACATTGTTATAAAGATGCACTGTCGAACCACATTTTTTATGATTCTAAAATGGCTCATCAGATAGAAGTGAAATTGAATAGAGACCTTCAATTATCGACTGGAATAATTTCTTGAAGGATAAGTTTTTCCTCATTTACAGTAAGAGATTTTAATGTAAAAAAAATGGTATTATTGATAAAATATTTCTTTATAAAGAACGTCTAAAAAATTTATGTACTTTTGCATACTTTGAATGTTCTTATCGGTTTTGTTTTTATTTACTTGTTAAAAAAGTTTGAAAGCATCGACGTTACTTTTGATTTTCGGACTCTGCGTTTGCTACCTGAAACTCGCTGAAACTCAATCCGGATTTCGGAAAGGTCACAATTGCACGACTGCTCTTCATATTATCGATGATATTGTAAGGTCCATAGATAACGGAAAATGTACTGTGCAGGTCTTGTTGGAGTTTAGTCGCACTTTTGATACGTTAAATTATGATTTATTGACAGCAATATTACACTACATAGGTCTCTCAAAAGAAGCTATCACCTTATTAAAATCTTTCCTAACTAATCGGTCACAAATGGTTATGATTGATGGTGAATCATCCGATTGTTTAGAACTAAAGAGTGGAGTTCCTCAAGGGTCTATTTTGGGACGTACAATAGAACGTCTTAAGTTAACTAAATGATGCACCCTTATTTCATTGCAAGCATCTTTGATGCGATTATGAAGTTCTTCAAGTATATTAACCGGAGTGGTATACACTTTTTCCTTAATGAATCTCCACACAAAAAGTCAGGTGGCGTTAAATCGGGGGATCTGGGAGGCCACGCCATTGGACCTCCACGGCCTATCCACCTCCCCGGATAGTTATTGTTTAGCCAATCTCTTACATTTCTGCCATAATGGGCTGGGCATCAATCAAGCTCTTAAATTCAAAGAAATGTCTTCCCACATATTACCATGCTCTTCTTCTAAAAACTGTAGGAAATTTTCTGAATTTACACGTTGTGGCAAGAAATAAGGTCCAAACACGTGGTTGCCGTAAATTCCAATTCAGACATTTGTACTAAATTCATGTTGAAAACTTCTTGGTCGAATGGCATGTGGGTTTTCATGTACCCATACATGCAGATTGTGAAAATTTACTATACCACGACGAGTAAAACAGAGTCCACAGTATGTTGGATAAGAAATCTCTATTATTTTGAATGGAGTTAAGAACATACAATAATTAAATCTTCGTTCGGCGTCACCTGGACATAAACCTTGAGCAGGTTGAAAATGATATGGGCGTCAGTGATCCCGTTTTAAAACTCGGGAAATTTCACTTTTAGGTAGGTTTCGTTGAAAAAATTAAATATTTAGCCGATAATTGATAATAAATAAATTACTCAATTTAGTACCACATCAAACACTAAAAATCAAAATAACTCGGAAACGCAGAGAAATTTCGAAACAGAAGAAGGGACATTATTTTTGTTAAACTGTATGTAGATAATGAAACTAACAGTTTTTTAAAAAAATAGTCATTGGTGTAGAAGTTCTGTCTAAGAAAGGGGTTGAGCACCACCTCCACTCCGCCACTGTGCAAGTTTTTGAACATTCTTATCGCTTGTTTTATGCCCCTTAATTAATAGGCATTATCCCCCAAACATGAAAAAAATCTAAGCATTCGTTTATAAGTTATAATGAAAATTCGAGAAAAAGAAATATATTCAACACCCTGTATCTCGGAAACGAAGCCTTCGACGACATGTTTATAGGAACTTTTCTTTTTAAAAACATGTGTTCTATCTCCTGTTAAAGTTTGTCTACAAAAAACTAACTCACCCTGTATACAAATTATTATCATTTTTCACCTTCAGCAGAAAACTTTTTTAGGGACGGCTATGAAACAACTCATTAAATTTTATTGCTAGACGTTTGTATACATGTTCAACTGACTTCGGAAAGACTATACCTCTATTAATTCTACATAAGTATATTAGACTTTTGTAATTTGTACATTATATCAAATTAGCTTACATATTGTAATGCCTTAGGGTTGATTAATAAACAAACGTATAAATAAAACTGTAAACAATATTTATTGAATATTAAACGTCTGCTCTATTTACAGGTGACCAAAAAAGAGTACCAACATTGCAGCTCCATGGGTACTAAATTCCCTGTGTGAGTACTAAATTTTAAAAAACTTAATAACTATTTATATGTCTTTTTTTCTGACGTAAATTATTAATAACTTGTAGTGTGATACACTTTCCTGATGTTTAAAACTAAGTTACTTTGACATGGATTTGCTATGATTAGTACATAAAATTAATGAAAATAATTCTGCACTCTGTTGTACATATTATACCTATTTTATGTCGAATATTTGGTCTTTATTAGATTTAATAAAAATACTCCTATAAGAAAATAACTTTTAATAATAAATTAAACCTCATTGAGGATCTACTATCAACGTAATAAGTATAGAGTCCTGAGTTTGAAAGTCCAAATTTCTAAAATTAAACAAAGAATTTAAATTGAATTAAAAGAAATTCAATTAGTTTTCAATACAGTTTATAAATGACGTTCCAAATTTTATATTTTGACATTCAACAACCACAGAGCACAGAGCTACAATTCTCAGATTACGGATCAAAGAACATATTGATACGGATATAAAATACCCATAGAGAAGAGCGTTATACAGGGTGTTTCTAAAATAGGGTTCCAAACTTCTGCTGCGTTTATAACTCATTAAAATAAGCCAAAAAGTTCCTAATATTCCTAATATAGTACCTAATTAATATGTGCCCTAAAACGCACTCTTAGGAAGTTATATGCCCTTAAAAGGGCTCAAACAAAACTGTTTTTTTTTCTGTTATTGACAAAACGGTCGCAAATAAATAGAAAAAAATTTATGGGTCTTACATAACTTTTTACGTTAAATAATACTTCGTTTTTCGACATGCAAATCATATGCGTACCATTTAGGTTGGTGAAGGGGGTAAAATCTTAACAATTTTACGTAAAAAATATTATCTTTGTCCAAATCGATATTTCCAATGGTTTTCGAGTAAATTGAATTTGAAAATTTTAATCCCGTTATTTTCTATTTCACATTTAGCTATTGTCTGCAGCAGTAATTAGTTCTTTAATTAGTAAGTGTAACTCTAAATTTAAATAGTCTTAGTTTATGTCCTAAATTATTTATTAAATGATCGGATCCTTCATAACTGCAATTTATTTGAAAAAAAAAAACAGTTTTGTTTGAGCCCTTTTAAGGGCATATAACTTCCTAAGGGTGCGTTTTAGGGCACATGTTAATGTGAACTTTTTGGCTTATTTTAATGAGTTATAAACGCAGCAGAAGTTTGGAACACTATTTTAGAAACACCCTGTAATAGCTACTCATTAAAATCTATAGCGCCCTCTAGTAGAGGAAAGGCTGAAAGAAATAACTAATTACATGTGGAGACTCGGGGCCTAAATTGCCTTGGGGGGTACTAGAGGACTAACTGAGACTTAAAAGTACTAAAACTAGTCCCAAATGACTGATTTGAACAACACTGCTGCCTATGCCTTGTCCCTTTTGCCTACCTAATATATAAACATCGCTTTTAACTTATAACTATGATGGCAACACATACCAGAGTGGCATCATTGGACACACACCTGCATAAACACTCGTCCGTCGTCTAATAAACATCTCAGTGGGTATGCAGGGTGCTAACAATATAATTAATGACAGTAATAAAATATTATTTAAAAAATCTTGTTTCACTCTGTACTGTTTTAGAAACATTCTGTACCTTCTTCATTGGTTTTGAACTTATGTCTATTTTTACCTGCTTAAGTGCCCCGAAATATGTGCTATCACGTCTGTTCTAATTCTGAATGAAAATAATGTGGAAGAATTTATCTTCATTTAAACTATTCATCATCCCAATCGAATTAACGCTGCCTGAATGTAAACACCATGAAATATCGCCTTGGATATAGGGTCGACGATTCCATGTTAATTCCTACTTATGTTTACTTTTAATATAAACGCTTGGTCTATATTTAGGAGTGTTTAACAACAAATAAGCCTCTTTCTAGCTAGCCGGCGTCTGGGATGATCGGTTTATTGTTATTTATCTTTAAAAGTGTAAATCACGGTTTACAGAATGCATACCAAGTGGTTTATCGGGTCGACTACATGGGGATGGAACTCCCGACACGACCCCAGGACGTTTCAACAGAATTTATATTCCTTACTGATCATAACTCGGTTTAAAGACCATTACAGCGTAATGTGTAGGTAGTTAGGTAATAATAATTTTGGAAATAAGAAAATTGCATATGCCGCACCATCTAGACAAAGTGTTTCTGGAACAAGTGCTTTGTTTCAAAGGGGTACTTAATAGAGGATACGAAAATAAACAAGTTTTATTAAGGTCTAAAGCGGTCTAAAGTATGTATACCAGAAAATAAATCGTAAATTATTACGCAAAACTTAGGCCGACCCTGTATCGCCAGTTTAAAACGCAGTAACCAGGTCAAGCTCAGTGTGGATTTACATTGTTTTATTTCAGAATGTCTTATTCAAATCAAGAGTTAACAGATATTGTATTAATGCACAGGGTATGCTCAAAACCAATAATCGAATCCAAGAAAACAACAAAACGCTTTTCAAAGACTGTAGGACACAGGTAGATTGAACTCTCGATTGAACCCAACGTATGAAGGTCAATTAAAATTTTCATGAGCTGTATTCAGGGTTCCTGGCAGTTTTGAACTTATGGACCAAAATGAAAAATATTAGATTAAAATAATGAAAAAGATTAAGGCAATCTATATGAAGCATGGATTTTTTATTCTCGCTAACAATATCAAATTCCGAGTCAAATTCTTATAAAGATAACAAAATACATATTTCAAAGCAGTAAATGCATATATACCCATCAAAATTAATAAATAATGTAATGTATTGTTTCGATCATTAATCATACGGATAAAAAACAAATAAACATCAAGTTTTAATACCGCATTCAGATGTTTAAATTTTTCTATGCTTTATTTTGTAAATAAAGTTAGATATAGTATAAAATCACAAGATATGTGGGAGATATATTAAATATTGCTGCTATTCAACGCCTTCTAGCAGAAAGCATTGTCTTGCACCTACTGGCAGAGAGCGACCTACTGATCTCTGCGCACTATGGAAGCATGACGTCGCCGCACTGGCCGAAATAATTTTTTTCACGAGTAGAAAATAACTACTCTGTGGACTAAAGCCCCAATCAGCATACCGTAGGTGAGACAACCAATGAATGACTTAGTTATTTCGATGTCTATCTACAACTAGGTACTCTGTGAACTACAGTCCTGTTCAACATTGAATTACACCCATAATATCTAGTATACAGACTGTTACAAATTCACTACAGGGATCTCGGAAACGGTAAGAGATACGAAGTAGCTTAAATGGGGGCAAAGTTAACGATGCAGTAAACCACCCAACCAAACCAGTAAAAAGTTTTCCTGTCCAGAGCAGAGTTGAACAAAATAGGCAAAAATATTCTACACAATACAAAAAAAAATACCTTTTCTTAAGGAAGGCAAATGAAAGATATTAGCACTAAGAACGCTAATTGTTACATAACCTACTTCAACACCTAGTGGGAATAGGTTGTATTCACGTTACAACAAAGAATAACATCTATTGGCGAAACGTAAATAAATTTTAATAAAACTGTTAAATAAACAAAAGCAATTAAAGATTTACCTAATAAAAATTAATGCAAATATTAACACATAAACTACAGTTTAACGATTTTCTATAGGAAAACGCATGTAACTCTCACGATTCTCGAATCCTACCACGGATAAACAGGTAAGAAAGAAAGCAAAGAGAAAATACGAGAAGAGAGAGGGATTTTGGTAGGTATTTATACTCACGTGTAGATGGCGCTTCGAATAATAGAAAAGCGTATTCGTTTGCAATATACGTGCGTTCTCCGTTGTAATACAAGGTGCTTGGCGTATAATGAGAATTGTATTACTAGGATTGTGCAGGGAGATCCAGAATGATTGAAGTGTTTGGAGATCGCAGCCTGTGCCTGTATCTGTCAATACTACAGATTTTTATATGCTAAAAATGGTGTTAGAAACAGGTTGCGTTCCCCAAACGCTTCAATCATTCTGATCTCTCGGTAGAATGACGTAAAATTGAGGAGAAAATGGATATTATATAGGAATTACATAACTAAAATTTCATTTCAATGTCTTTTTTTAGACAGAGCTACAAAAAAGATAATGGTGCAGAATGTTATTACATTTACCCATTAACACAAGAAGAATCATACCTTATTTTATTTAAATTGGATAAAGAGTTTAATGGAAATAACTATTTTTTCTTCCAAATTTGACTTACCCTAGCGCCAAAACTAAGAAAAGTATTTTCTGGATAGTAAGTAAGATATGAAATTATACGTATAAAGTGTGTCCAATTAAGTTGGCACCATATGGGATACTTTCTTATTATTGGTTTTATGATAAAAGTTATTCTTAATAAAAAGTTCTGCATGACCTAAAACCCAAAATGAAATAATCAGATTTCAATTTTTTGCAGTCGTAAACGAGGTTTGTCGAAAAATGTAAATTTTGCTTTTATTTTTACAATATCAACAATCGTTATTAAGAAAAGTTGATCCTAATAGGAAACTACGGTCAGATATCCAATATTATCCATCTACCATGGACTTAATTAGACACACTGCACATTACATAAAATTATTAAAAAATTACGAAAATTATTTGAAATTTGATTTGATTTGATTTCAAATTTGATTTACAAATTACAAAAAGTATTTCTTGAAATAGTTTATTTAAATATACTAAAATAATTTGTATAGACCGACCGCTTAACCGGGTTCGGCATCGGCTTCGGCCACATTCGACCATTATTTAAACCTTCGGCTAAGAATCGATTTCCGCCAAAATTAAGCCGAAGCCGAAGGTACCGTTCGGGATGCCGCTGTACTTAACAAATCTAATCAAATTAGGGTTAAATTAGCCCCATAACACTACAAATAGCTCTGTCAAATTACAACAAAAATGGGTGAAGGGTGTTTAAAATATTTACGAAATAGCATTTTTTTATAAAAGATTAACACCCTGTATCATCTTGAAAACGAAGCATCTGCGGACCAATGTTTATATGAACTTTTTGTATTAAAATCACTCAAATAATCGTCTGTTGAATTTATTGTACATACTTAATTAACACCCTATATATATTATATTTCCAAAACATTATGCGTTTATTTTTGACCTACTTTTATGTTATCTTATCATATTTTTGTTATTAATTAAAAGTTAATAAAAATATATTCGGCTTCGGCTTCGGCCAAAAAAATCACATTCGGTCGGTCTCTAATAATAATTTGTGTCCTTAGATAATTTCATGTATTTTAAGTAGGTGTACATTTTATTTCTGAGAGCCAAACCCGTTCATTTTCTCTTGTTTCCGGAACACCTTGTATATACGTCGCTGATACAGTCGAAGACATTCACCTTTTGTGAAGCAACCGTCAGTTTGCAAGACCCAGAAGTTTTCGTAAATTATTACCACACAAACACACTTTTTGGCGGAATTTTTTACTTATCGGCGGCCTTGTTCTAAAAATTTCAGTTCATAATGTAACAGCCTGGGCCGGCACCAAATGGTGAATTAGGGAGCACTTCCACATCTGTATTTGCCGTAATATTAACTAAACAAACTATAAACTGTAACGTGTATGTTTGGCGATAAACGAGGCGATAAACAATGAACATCATTACTCACGCTGCAGCTGAAAATTGGGTTATTTGTTGTTAAACTTGCTAAATATAGTCTGTGCTTGTTTACACGAGAGAACATGCAGTCACCACGTAAAAACGTAAAGAACAAAATGGGTACATAATCCCTGAAGTACTGAAGCAATGCTATTTATCGGTTTCAACAAATCTCCTTAATTGTCAGTAAATAAACGGTTTATTAGTACTGAAAACAAATCGAATGGAGGATTAGATAAACACCAAGGATGCATATTATTTACATATTCAGGGCAATAATCGATAACAGTGTCTGTTGTGCTATATCGAGTCACGCTAGGAATTGAGCAAATTTCTCCAATGAACGAACTTGATAATTACCCCGGGTTCACGCGGACGCGAATATTGTTTGCTAACTATGTTCACTTACTTAATTTTACTTAGTACGTTCGTCAATCAAAATTAGCGAACATTATTCGTGAACATTATTGTGCTACGGTATATTAACGTGAAGAGTCCACTTTAAAATAGTTTACCAATACCTAGGTACCAAAATAAGTCTATAATTTATATTCAAATGAAAAAACTAATTATAAGTACTAAATGCTACATATCTATTTCTATTTATTGGATTCTTGAAATGATGTTTTTTCAGTTTGGCATATTGAGCTGATAAGCATTTGAAAATATCTAATAATAATTGTTTTTCTGATCTTTATAGTAGACTATTTAAAGAATGCAGTAAACATGACTTTCACTTTTTCATTTATTTTATATTTAGTTTGTTAAAGTTTAATTTTACGTTACCTAAATCCTTCAGGTTGCTATTTGGTTTCTTGGAATCAATTTTTTCCTTTGCACTGCTATAAGAGATTTCATTTTTTCCCCAGCGTCTTTGGCGCTTTATGTCATACCAAATATCTTATTCCCTTATTGCATTTACGGGGCGTTAAAAGTTTGACTGCATTAATTTTAACAGACGATAGAATACATTAAAATAAACAAAAAAACAACTTGATGTACAAACGTTCAATTGATTAAGGCATATTGACATAACTGCGTATATAGAATCCCATAAAGTACAATGTTTATCACTTTTTTATGCTTAATTCTAAAAATAATTAGCGTTGTAATAAATATAAAATTCCATAAAATTCATATCGAGCAATGAGACAACGGCGCGGCGGTTTATTAACACAAGGTACTTAGATGTCCAGCAACCACCAATACGCAATTCAGTTAGTATCTGGATTCGACCGTGTCGGAGTGTTTTTTGCGTACCACTACTTCCTTTTTTTGAGGTGTTTTCCAGCGAGTGCGCGAAAAGTGGATTCGAAGCTGTCGTGCGTGCATCGAAAATGGTGGTGGACATTTTAAGCATATGTTGTAGTTTGTTTTGTACTTGTGCGTTTAAAAATTACTGAATTTTGCTTTTTGGTTAAGTACCTAAATTATTTTTAATACGTATGATTATCAGGACGACGTGAATCATTGGGTACTTTACTTACGTATTTTTTATTTACGGATATTAAGTTCCTGTTTTAAGAGATTCATAATTACTAAAATTCGAACTAAAATTTAAGCACAACACTATCTTCGTACTATAAAATCGATACATTTTATTTTACTTATTTAAAAACTTGAAAACAATTATTGTCTTGAAATTTACTAAATATTTCACAATAATAGCTGTTTACATTTTTTCCGTAGGACAAGACTACCGCATGTACACGTGGCGTGTATCAGCAGGTTAAGCGCTGTTGTCACGTTGTGATGAAACTCCCCAATATTAATACTCACTGTATTTTGAAAACTGTTAATCATACGCCCATGTAATACACAACTTTTTTGTTCATTTATGATTACTCTATCTCATGCTGAAGTAATGGCAGTCAAACTTCTTTCTTTTATTCCAATATTTCAAAGGCAGTTGTTGTTTACGAATAATTTAATTAGTTACAGACCGACATAAATAAGTTTGCGTCTGAGATAGCTGCGCCTACAAATGCACACTAGACTCTGCAAGAGAAACGCTTCTATCCCAAATCGCCGCGTCTTATTCCTTCTAACCCAATGTGTTCTTTCTCAATCTCGCGCAGATCTTCCCGAGTCAGAAACGCAAGTTTTTTGTGTCAGTTTGTTATTTTACCGTGCAACAAGTGCATTTTCACATATACAGGGTGGTTCAAAAGTACTGGAATGGCAGGATATCTGGAAATATTCAAGGAGTAGGATAAAAGTAAAGCACTAGGGGTTTAGGGTTTTTCCTGGCTATCCGACCTTGAATTTGACCTGGACCATGACCTTCGTCATATCAAGGTGACGAGAATTTTTAAATGGGACCCCATAATTTTGACCACGGAAATGGATAGCGGAAAATTTAACGTTCGGATATGACCTTAAAATGACCATGAAGGTCAAGATTACCCTAAACCCCCTAGTGCTTTACATTTACCCTACCCTTTGAATGTTCCCAGATATCCTGCCATTCCGGTACTTTTGGCCCACCCCGCATATTAATTTTCTGTACAAGAGAAGATTAAAAAAAGTAATAACATTCAGAATTTTACTGTCTACATGTGGAATATCGAATTTTATTAGTAAACATAGTTGGTAGGACGTAACTGCGACTGTTCAATTGAGAAAATTCAGGGCAACATTGTTTCCGTCAGTGTGGACCAAGAATAATTTAAATTTCGTTAACAATGTTATTAGGCCGTAAATCTCATTATGAATGTTAGCAAAATTTCAAACATTAGGTACTATTGTTTGTAAACATTATTAGCGAATACAGTTAACAGTTCAAGTCAATGTGAATTCGGGGTAAGATAATCAAAATTTATATCAATTTTTTATAAAAATATAACAAAAATTTACTTTTCGTTTTAATGTAAATACAGGATGCCAAAAAATAATAAATTAAGCAATATTTTTTAAAGTATTGATACTATATGAGAACAAAATATTCTCTAAGTTCGTAAAAGATTTTGAAGGGGTGGTAAGGATGTGTTTCAAGCTTCCGTAACAGTTGTCAAAGGTCGAACAATTTTCAAATGGGTTGCCACTTATCGAGAGACATATCGTTCTCTTCTTTAAAAGAAACTGAACCACTGAGGTTCAGAGTTTCCTCCGAAGGCAATGAAGTATAAAAATAATTTATCATAGTGTTAGGTTTGATATCCGAAATATAAAATAATTAAAATATAGGTAACAGTTTAGGAGTGCATATTTTACAAAGTAAATTCCGATGGCGACAAACGAATGTAATAATAATATGTACCTAGTTATTATAAATCAAAATAATGATTATGAAGACATTTTAATTCAAATGCTGTTGCCGTATTCGGCTTGATATCCGAGATATAAAAATAACTATTTAAGAGTTAATTATAAGGCCATTTCCGATAGCAACAAATGATAAGTAATAGTCTTTATAAATCAACACAACAGGTATGATAAGACTTTTAAGTAAAATTTACCATGGTATTAGACTCAGTATTGGGAGTAGTATTAGACTTAAATTAGTGACTATATGGCTATAACAAGAATGTCACTGCTTAAATATTTGAGATATCAAATATAACATTAAGGGCAATTGATTGTGTGGTTTGCGATTGCAGCATAGGGCGGTCATAGTCTTTATAAATTAGTAGAAAATAAAAGTCCATATGTTCCTGTATTAAGGAGAATAGGTAACAAATTTAACATTAAAATAGTCTTTCAGACAATTGATACTTTATGGGGTATGTTGGAAAAACTTTTCGGCCTATAAAAATTCGAATAGACGAGAGATACCTATTACAATAAAAATGGGAATTTGAGAAATCAGAAATGTACGATCACGCGTGGTCATATAATAGACCAAGCAAATTAAATTTTTACTCGAAAAAAGTCCTATCCGCTAGATTATTGTAAAATTGTCTAAAGGAACATAATACAAGACATCTCTCGTCTCGTGAGTCAAATTATTATTTATTGTTAAAAGATTTAAAAAAGAATAAAAAGCATTTGAATTTATTGCAAAATTCTCAAAATTAAAAAATATTAAAAATAACGCGGTCGATAAAATTACAATTTTAACTTCCTGAAATTTTAATATATAAAGTTTTTTTATTATATTTATTACTAATTTTATAAACATAATCAAAATTAATTCAAAAAATATTAATCACAACCATTTTCAATAATAGATATAAATAATGCAATATAATACAATTTAAAAT
>NW_019417182.1:510939-534935 GCF_000390285.2 Anoplophora glabripennis | reverse complement strand
AGTAAAATTATCTTCAAAATGGGCACTTTTCTTTTTTTTTTGCAATAACTTTTTTGTTTATTAACCGATTTTAATTTAACCAGTCTCATTTTGTAGATAATTTTACTCCCTATAAGCTGTCTGTGAGTCACTTTTCGCTAAAATTGATGGTTTTCCCTGCAAAGTGAAAAAACTGTTTTCCTCATTTATTTGTTTAAATAGAAAAGTTAGCTAATAAAAGTTTTTGACTCACGAGACGAGAGATGTCTTGTATTATGTTCCTTTAGACAATTTTACAATAATCTTGCGGATATGATTTTTTTCGAGTTTCTCTTTTATTTTCGCTAATTTTCCTGGTGTATAATACTTATGTAATTCAAAGGGAATTCGGCCAAAATTTTGGAGAAGGAAATTAATACCGTTGAATACACTGGGATTATTTTGCTGAACAGTGAAAAATGTGTTTCAAATTATTATGTGAATTTGAATTCTTGTTAACTACAGATTCAAAAGATGAAGTAAGTAATAATAGAATAAACATCATAGCTCGGGAAACAGGCAAAAACAAACAAATTTAAACTTAAATATAAGTTCAGAAGATGAAAAAGATAGATTTTCCAAAGTCTACAAATTTTTCAGACGATATAGTGACGTACATTTTGTATTTGTCTGTTCTTTAGCGAGATTTATAACGTAAAATTTTTGTAAGGCAAAACCTCGGGCAAAACTATTTTCAAAAAAATAACTCCTGACTTACCCATGCTTTTGGCAGGATTTATTTAATAATTTTTTTCACAGATGGCAAAATACCCAATAAAGACAAAAAGGAAAACTATGCCACAAATTCTCCAAATTTTATTTATTATGTATTTCTGCCCTATAAAAGGAAATCTTTTCTGTTGGGTTGTTCTAAAATAAAATAAATAAGCTTGTCTTCTCGTCTATACCGATATTACTAGCTTTAAGGATTGTCCGAGTGGTTGTTACTGACCAATATGAGGCGTGGTTTTGGACGATGAAAAAATAATGTTTTTTGTTGTTTTGTTTACCTAAATGAAGGGACGGAACTTCAAGTATACAGGGCGATTCAGAACTTATTAAAAAAAATTCTGGATATACAGGGGATCCATACAAATACAATTTTGTAAAGAAAAAATCAAAAAGGGCAGTTCGAAATTGATTTAAAAATACACCTCTGCATGGCACTGGAAACTGGTCCACTGTAAAACCTGACCTCGCACAATGCGACCGGCATGGCGGTGTGATAAAAACGGACAAAAACTTTCGCAAGGAAAGAAATAAATATAATTTTATAGCACCTATTTTATATCGGCAAATTCAAATGCTTTTGCCTTTATTAATTAATAAAATTAATTTGTGTTTTTAAATAATAAAATCATTTGACATACCCGATGTTACAACAACAATGGTTCAAAATTTTATCCCACTAACGTGTAAACACATTTGGATCCGTCTTACTCGCTTTCTCCAAACTAACATAAATAATGTCTTGCTTCATCATAACACAAATGCTTCACCATAATACAAATGTTGTCTTGCTTCACCATAAATTAAAACGATATCCATCAACTCTGGGTTGCTATACCCGCAAGCCATTTTTGACACTAACTACTAAAAAACTGTTGTAAACACCACAGATAACAGGTAAAAACTACCGCAACGACGAATTTTTTAGGAGTCACATGGCTCTCTACGCGTATTGCGAATGACGCTATAGACTACAGTTGTCCAGCTATGTAGTGGTTGAATGTACTATAACTTCAATAATTTTTTTCTCGGAAACTATAAGGATTTTACAAAAATTTTTTTACGTTATTAACTCCATTTCTCATGCTGCATTTATTCCCAAATTTTTTTGGATAAGTTGTGAATCACCCTGTATATTGTTTCAATCAGTTTTCCACATATTTGAACATACAGGTTTTCTAAACTTGACTTTAAAGCAATTACGTACCTAGTTATATGGAGACTGTAGTGGCAACATACTACTTAGGTCTCGAGATCTGCGTCAAGAGGCAAGAGGTCCAGAGAATATGGGTCAGGAGAGCGCAAGACATGCGAATGGCAGTAGATAAGGAAATGATATAAATAAAAAAAATAATCAAAATACTTAATTGGTTAAATACATATTACATAATTAGAGCAACATACTCTTGAATTGTAACGTTATAAAAATAAAAACTTTTGGAGGATACCCATATTAAATTAAAAACAAATACATATAATAGAAGAGATAGTAAGGCCCCGACTAGAAAACACAATAAATTAAAAA
Organism: Anoplophora glabripennis; assembly: GCF_000390285.2. Lineage (NCBI taxonomy): Eukaryota > Metazoa > Arthropoda > Insecta > Coleoptera > Cerambycidae > Anoplophora > Anoplophora glabripennis. Next base: position 532,663 of record NW_019417182.1, on the reverse strand, counting down.
AAGGATTCCAGACATTTAAAAAGAAAAAGAAGTTCAAGAAACAAAAACTAGAAGAAAAAGAAATGAAACTAAATCTTCAGAAACGGTATCAAAATATTCCCATTTTTAAGAATGTAAGAAAGAAGAATTCAAGCAGTAAGAAGAGTCAAGAAATAAGAATCGAAACCTTTAAAACTTGGGATATATGTATTGATCGAGGTATTGATTCTTGTGGTAAAGTTGCTACACATGATATAAACCTCCTCTCGAGTCTTCTCTCAATAACGAAAACAAATTAAAATTTTAACTATTTTTAAATTATGTACTTTAAAATGATTGACACAAATGAAATGATTAATGAAACTGTCAATGTTGACAACCAAATCTTTACAATCAAATTACCACCGTTATTGTAGCGTTAATAAAATATGTAAATACTTTTGGAAGATACCCATATTCAATTAAAAACAAATATACTTATAGGCTCGCTTATAGGTATAATAGAAGATATAGTAAGAGCCCCACAACCACTTGCTGTAGGACAATTTCAACTTTTGATACTAGCAATTAATAAATTCAGTAGATGTATATCAAGATATAATGAAAGTGTTTCAGTCAACTGATATGATCTATTTATACAGGGTGATTCACAAATGGTGACCAAATATGAAACTTCGTATTCTTAAGTGGATATTAAGGGGAGACTTTCCTATAAAGTTTTTATCTAACACGCTTCATTAAAAAGATACAGGGTGTTAAACTTCAAAAAATATTTTTAATATTTTTAAATACCTAATTTAAAAACTAGTAAGTGAAATAATTTGAAAATGGGCACCTTGAGGGCTTCTCCTAAAGTTTACATGCTCTAGTGGAGGAGAAATGCGGTATCGGTGACACACTTATTCTTCTAAATAAAATCGTACGCCACTGCTTTACAGTAACAATAATGATATTTTCGGATTCGTCTTTCAATTTTCTACAAATTACTACTCTCTTATGTTTTTCGAAAAAATCCTGATTTTCGAGTAAGGCTTAAAAAACGAACTGAGAATACTGGACCTCAACCCACTGAATTTCTTTTTGAAGAGTGCTGTTAAACGGCTAGTAAGTATACAGTGAAGAAATTAATACACTTGAGCAGTTAGAAGAAATAATAAATAATGCTTTTCATCAACAATAAATTTCGAACAAATTACATTTCTGTTACTAAAAAGATGTCGCGCCTGTGTTCGTGCAAATGGAGGAATTTTTGAGCATTTACGGAAATAAAATCATTAAAATGATGACTAATGTTATTAATTTCCTTATTGGAATAAATAACCGAATGATTAGTGCTTGTATTTAGAAAAATATGCCACCGATACCCTGTACCTCCGCCACTGAAGCATGTAAATTTTAGGAAAAGCCCTCAGATTTTGGACAATGTTTACATAAATATATGTGCCCAATTTCAAATTATTTCACTTAGTAGTTTTTAAATTACATATTTCAAAAAAATTAAAAATATATTTTTAAGTTTAACACCTTGTATTTTTTTAACGAACATAAAAAGATAAAACTTATAGGAAAGACTCCCCTTAAAATTCACCAAAAAATACGAGATTTCATTTTTAGTCACCATTTGTGAATCTCCCTGTATATTTTACAAAATAAAACAATATTGGGCATTGTGTTACCTAATACATTTACCACTAATTTGGCAAATAAATTAAGTGCTTTAACCCCATTTTTCCTGAAGTAGTGCTATTTATTTCATTATTTATATAAAATTCGATGGTGGAATACTCGGAAGAATATAAGAATACCAGTCGGTGTGGGACACAATGGAAAGGCAGACAAGGTGCCTGCATGAATCTCTACATAGTAAGGGGTCAACGATCCATCTATCCTTGGAGCAATTTCGAGGGGTAGCAGACCAAAACAGCCGAGCATCTGGTTTTGTTCCATCGGCACAGGTGAAATGCCGGGTAACAGGTTCGACAGAATTCAATTTCGCCCCCTTTAATTCGAGCAGACGAGCTCCGGTTTTTTAATTTTATACCCCCAAATTAATTTCGTTGCCAATCTGTGTTGAATTTAATCGTTGGCAGGGGAAGGTCGTGAGGTCTACGCATAGGACATTTGAAAAACAAGAGTACTGTACTACTATACATCACCCACTCGGAGCTACCTACATGTGGCATTTACTTGATTGTTTACATAATGAATAAAGGTATTATATCATAGGACCAAATAATCTCGATTTTTTCTAGTAGCGTTGGGTTATTTTTGCAGGTTGGAGTCATTGATTAATTATTTTGTACACCACGCCTACTTTTGCGGTTTTAACGCTGTTATTTTATTGTCTGGATATGAAAGCAAAAACAAACGGGAACAATTGTAAGCATTGATTTGCGATTTCCTTTCTGGATTAATAGTATAAACATGGAGTTAACGACAAAATATATATATGTTTTACTTATAAATACACATAGGAAATGGTTTTTAAGAATTTTACATTCTTCAGAAAAGATCAACTTCACAAATCGTTTAAAAATTAAATGTAGGTACACCTATGCGTATTTATTTACAAAAATGATCAATCAATCAAGTCTCTTTTGAGCTAAATCTAAATATTAAACAGCAATAGCGTAATAAAAATATACATTTCTTAACAAATATTTAAATTTGTCTTTATGGGGCAATAAACTCTGAATAGTTGTAGACAATTTAATTTAAATGTGCTCACCTTTTACATCTCCAGTGAGAAGGATAATCCTCTGTTACACCACGAATTTCGAGCACATGTTAATTGACGATAAATAAAAATTCAACTGCAACTGGGGGTGGCTCAAACAAATGCACAATTCATTCACAAAATCCAAAGCAGTATTGGGGTATTCACTCTCACTGAATCCGGCCGACTTATCACATAAATATCGAGTCACAAGGAACTAAACTTGTCTTTTTGGGTAAATCGAAGGCGCGCGCTAGTTATTTCACCCAATTTTATTCAATTTCAAGCATGGAAGACAAAGAATTTACAAGACAGCTACACAGCTTATATCGGCCACTGCTGACAAAAACAAATGTTATGTTCAAGGAACGCCAGTGCCGCCAGTAAACGGATCACCCTGTGGGCTAGACGAGGACAACAAACCGACCATGCGTATTGTGATCTTAGGAATCACCATAGAATTTTAAGTAACAGCACTACCTATTGGCGATATGCTCTAACTAATTACAGTGAGCGATATGAAATAAAAAGATCTCTAATTTAATTTTAACAATTCCGGTACTGTCTCTTATCCTTATTACTAGATGTCAGTATTTAATTCTAGTCTCAAACCTATTTGAACTTTAACTTTGAAGGTTGTCATAGAAGAAAACAAGGTTATGTTTATTTTTTATTTACCAAATATTTATTGAATAAAATTTTTAAGAATGTTGACGGTAATTAGACGAATTTGTACCAAGAAATTTATACGAAGGCTGCCTGCAGATTGTTCTAAAATAAGCAGTTTCTCAACACTATGCTCTAATATTTTTCAAGCAGAAACTCTTTGCTATCGTGGGTGCCAGAAAAACCTAGAATTCTATAGGTACAAAAGTAAAGATAAAAAATCCAAGAGACAAGATACTGAAAGTGAAACCGAAGAATCAGAAAAAGATTTTATGGATGATATTCAAGACAAGAATACAAAGACTATAAAAGTAAACGTAACTTCAATGCGACTGGACGTAATACTAAAATCGGGATTGGGTTTGTCGCGGAATAAGCTGGAGACTATATTTTATGAGAGTAAAGTTAGACTGAATGGGGAAAAGGTATTAAAGAAGAGTGTACATGTGCAAAACGGAGATGAAATAGACATTATTAAAGGAAACAATGTTAATAACAAGGATTTTTTGATGGTAGCTAGGGTGGAGATATTGTCGGCCATTGGAAAAGAAGAAAGCATAAGTGTGAAATTAAGACGGTGCAAGTCCCTTACTGTTGAAAATTATGAAGGGAAAAATCGTTGGGAAGATTAAGAAGCATTTGCTCAATTTAAAGTTATGTAAGCGAAAAAGAACATTAAAATCAATTATTCTAGATACCAAAGGTTTAACGAATTTTTAATAAACGCAATGTTACTTTTCATCATATGGTTATTTTTTTGTGTCAATATTTCCATGGAGTAGTATGAATTCATTCAGATTTGATTGTTTATGTCAGTGGTTCTTAAAGGCTAGAAGCGGGTGAGTCAACTAATGCGATAGTGATGATACTCCAAAGTTTCCACTCGGTCAGTATCCCACTAACTTGTTGACACTGAAGCCAGGAATCACCATGACATTCACACTCGCACCTAGTTGACTAGCAACTATAATGACAGCTAGTTTACTAGCTAACGAGCCCACATGCCTGCGAGTAGTGCGAGTAGAGAGTAAAGTAGTAGATAGCTAGTGAATATGGTTATACTGGTCGAGTTTCCTAGCAAGTAATGAATTCGCCGACTAATAGCGAGCCTTATCTTTTTTTTAATCGTGGACCTCTACAAGAAAACAATTTGCAAAATAAATCGTAATAATAAATAAACTTTTACATTGTACAAGAAGAATATGAAATAATGCATATTCATTTTTAATATCAAAAGTATTATAAACAGGTGTATAATTTGAAACGTCTTGACAAAATAGTGATAAACCACATTCGTGATAGAAAATTTCCATTCAATTTTGAAATTTTTTAAATGAGGCATAAATACATGAATGAAAATAAAGAATAAGCAAGAATAAAAATATATGAAGAAAATGATGAAGATTACTATTTTGCATGGAATTATTAAATTATATATTTAATTAATGAGGAGTATATATACTGCCGTTTTTCTTGTGTATTATTTGTTCAAGATGTCTGCACAGTTGTTTCGGCAAGATGCATTGTGAGATTTAAGTGAGTATTTTGTTTTTAAAATCGAGAGAATAAAAAATGTTTTTTGCACATAAAAATGTGTTGGAAAAATTAACCAAGAATATTTTAGCCTTCATGCTCAGTTCTGGATATTCGTCTTTCATTGAAATCCAAAATTGTACAAGAGTATTAGATTTAAGTTTGGTATTTGTATTTTATCGGAAGAAAGCTAATGAGTGCTCCTTTTTCTTTAATAGTATGTAGTTTGTAATGCTCCCATTTTGTTCCAAATAACATTTTTCATATTTTGTACGGGTGACAAATTAAGATCATTAAGAAGAGAAATATCTTGCCAAATACAAGAGTTTAGCTATCCGAATGAAGATAGAATCTTACCTCTTACCGTTCTTACATACAGGGTTATCCAAGTCGTGATATGGCAGAAAAACTTTCGAAGAATGCATTTTGGGAAAAAATGTTTCAGACAAACTTGTAAGGATTTTTTCCTGGCTATCTGATGGTGACCTTGACCTTCAAGGTCATTTGAAGGTCAAGTTAAGTTTTTTAAATAGGAACCTCTATTTTTATAGCGGATTTGGAGAGAGCAGGAAATTTTTTGTTTAACTATGACCTTGACCAACTCCTTGGGTGGTGTGTATACCCGACCAATTAAGGCAAGGTAGCATGTAGTCCCGACCAATTAAGGCAAGGTGCACCTGCTCATTTTCGGTCGATAGAGAGAAACTACCTAGATGTAGTATTTAATAATCGTTGGATCGGTCGGAGAGGAACTATTGAGGGGACAGTTAGGTCCCCTAATCTGTGTTCACTAGATTTTCTTCTTTGGGGCTACATAAAAAAAGTGTACACTCCTAAACCACGAGATTTAGAAGATCTAAAACAAAAAATAGCCAGTGTTTGCGCCGATATTTGCGTCGGTCGATAGCCGCACAGTTTAAGGCATCAGTTCTTTAATCGTGTGCAAATTTCTGCCCGGTTTCGAATCCCGCGGCCGGTAGACCGTAGATTAGCTATGCTTGTACGGAGGATTGGCATCCTCTGTGCAGGTATGGTAGGGTGGAAGAATGTTGGCTTGGGTCAATTATTGACACTGGTTGGCATTTGACCACCCCCTAATTAATGAGGTTTTCCAGGTTTCCCTCATTCCTGCACTGAATGGTGGTTAGAGCCTACCAACATAAGTCGTTCCTGGGCGCAAATGCGGCCTGCTTAATAATAATATGCTGCCTCCTCTCCCGCACAAGTCTCCGACTTCTGGGCTAATTCTCGTAGTTAGAATGAGGAGTAGAGATATTATTATTATTATTATTATATTTCACTTGATATGATAAGAAGTGTGATTGAAAGTTCTTATGTCCATCTAGGAATTTGCCATTATGTTGATAGAGAACATTTTGAGCACAGGCTGTAAGCCTGGTCTTAACTGGCCGAGATTGTTAGCCATTCCTTAATTGTCCGGGATCGCTAGCTACTCTATTTTTAAAATTCTTGAAAAAATCTTTTTAAAATGACCTTCAAATACTGGTTCAAGGTCAAGAGCTTGATTATGGTCATATTGGTACATTTGTTTTTCTTTTCTTCCTAACTTATCAAAAAATAATAGTTAATGGAAACAAATTAACCTGACTGACATGATCTTGGGGGTATTTTTCAGTCATAGTCAAGGTCGTACTCGAAGGTTAAATTTCAACTCTTTCCAAATCCGTGATAAAAAATAGGGGTTACTAATGAAGAAACAACTATGACCTTGGAATGACCTTGAAGGTCATTATCAGTCATGGTCAAAACCATATTTGGACGTAAAATTTCCTGCTCTTTCCAAATCGGCAATAAAAAATAGGGGTTCCCATTTAAAAAACTTAACCTTCAAATTACCTTGAAGGTCAAATCCAAGTTCACCATTAGATAGCCAGGGAAAATCCTTACGTTTGTCTGAAACATTTTTTCCCAAAATGCATTCTTCGAGTTTTTCTGCCGTACCGGGACTTTTGCATAACCCTGTATATATGAAGATTATATCACACAACATTACAAAAAGGCAAACATATAGAGGTTGAAAAAAAATTACTTAATAAGTTTCTTTTGATCTAGTTCTGGTGAAAGCTTTCTTGCAGTTAAACATTCATATTTGATCATATTCGATAAACCATTTAACCCTATATCAGCTCCAGGATAATGAAAAAAATTATTTTAATAAAACTGAAAAAATACAGTTATAACATGCAGGCAAAAATGTTTGACGGTACAAGTCCGGAAGTGGGTTGGGAAACAATGATTCAAGTGGTACAATAGAGCGAAAAGAAAAAAAAATTGATCTCTTATATTTATTTGTTCAACACTGCTCCTAATCGTTACATAGCTATAAAAAATACTGGCAATTAGTGGAAATTTAAACTATATAATTGGAAAAATAAATAATATATACAAAAAGACCTACACACTACCTACTTATGGGGAATAATAGATGAGCTTAAATCGTTCACGAGGAAGTTGTAAACGAAGTTCGATTTGCCCCGGCTGGCTTGAGGTCTGGAATTGCGGATCTGATCTCTGAGGAGAATATCTCCAAATAGTGAAGCTAGAGTCTTGGCATCATAACCGTTGTCGTTGGAGTACTTCAGCAATTCTTGCAAGAACATGCATATGTATAGAAACACGTTGCGGTGCAGGTCATTTACTTTTTGCAAAATCAACTAGAAAATTATCAAAAAAAACATATTTTGTTTTGCAAAATCCCCCTTCTGATAATCGCTTACCTGTCTGCAGTTCTGGAAATTACTGGCGGCTGCTATACAAACATCGTGCAACTCGAACGGAATTACGGGGTCTTTGGTGAAAGACAGGAACAAGAGCAGGCTCTCTGCCACTGCGTGAATTGTTCCAGCTATGATTGTAATGTAAGGAAATAATAATGTTTGTTTTTGAAATAGCTACACTTGGCTAGAAAACCTATATGGGAACGTGCGACTTATAATTATTTTAAGATTTTAAGAAAGGATACGTAAGTTATCTAAAGAACCAAAATCTAACCAATCTCTGACTCGGATCATTTCTTCATGCAAGGCTGTAGAATCGAATAACTCTCTAGTCTTCAAACCGTGTCTGTATAAATGATCGACTAGCAGCCACAGTTCGCGAGGTACAGAATATAACACTGGTGATTCATTGTTTTCCTAAAATGTAAAAAAAATGGTACTGTTAATATCAATAATGATAATTAAGGTCCATATATATCATACATGATATAAAAAAATCAAGGATGAATGAAGGAAGCTGTGCTAATTTGTAAGTAAAGAAATAATAAATCATGTATCACCTATAATTGGTGATATTGTACTCGTATATTAAATTATAGAAACAATACTGCACTGAATAGAATGCACTGCACACCAATTATTCGTGGAATGAAAAAAAATTAATAGTAACTGTTTTACATACATATTGATAAATTTAATTTTGATTCATGTTTATATGATGAAAACAAACGGTCAGCATTGGAAAAGGTAACTGCGGCATACTTGAAATTTATGGCAGATTAGTAGGTGTTGTTTTTTTAAAAATAGGTTACAAATAAGCGGTACAGTAAAACATCAGTTATCCGAATCTGGATTATACGGGGTCAAGATTATCCAAATCTATCCTTGACATGATTATTAACCTCAAATTTTGGAACTTTACACTATCTAAGGTGGTGTTACATATTTGCATTATAAAAAATAAGCAGAAAAGTATTGTTATACCTATTGAAGAAAAATTAAAAGTGGATACGATATGAAAAGGTACGGAATGGCCATTTCTTTAATGCTTTATTGTTAAATGTACGCGGAGCGCACCTCTTTGTCGTGGGTATATGCCAGCATAACTGCTGAATCGTTCGTCGGTTGTCTCACCTATGACACAATGATGAGGACTAATAAGTCCTAAACCGGTCCGTGCCTGAGGGTAAACTGACGAACGATCCTAGCTGTTGCAGTAGGTGTTGCGAGTATAATTCAATGCCGGTTGGGACATTATTTTTTGACTTTGACAGTCAATTACTTGGGAAATAATGGTCGTACAGAAAATCCAAGCAGGGTTTTGAAAACTTCAAAGTATTCCCTACAAGTCGTAATTATTGGGTTTTGATAAAAAAATTTTTTTTCGAACTGAAAATGGTTAGAAAAAAGCGATAATTAGGGATATTTGAATAACTTGGCATAACTTTGCAAATTTTTTTAATAGTTTCAAAACGCTGCGATTTTTTTTCTTAGTGCTCGGAATGTTTAAATTTGTGGTTTCGCTGAAAATCAACGGTAATATGTAATTTTTTACTTTTTATTCATTTTTTTATGTTAAAAATGTTTAATCCATATTTTCTTAGGGGGCATATATAATTTAATAATTATAGCATCTAATCATTCCTCGTACGCTTTGGCCGTGTTCTTTTATTCATCATTTCGATGGGATGAATTTTGTAGAGCCAATAAGAGATTGGAATTTTTTAAACAGACCAATAGTAATACATCGATGGAATTCATCACATTAAAACGAAGAATAAAAGAACACGGCCTTTATTCATCTTCGATGATTCTGCCTGTCAAGTAAAATTGTTCCGAGGAGTGCATGGTTAAAAACTGAAATATTTGCACATTGGTTTTCATCTATACACCTAAGTTTTCTAATAATTTTTCTGACAATAATTTTACACAATGGGCAAAATCGACAAGCATGTGGCCTCTTATGTGCGTATACAGGGTGTGCCATTTAACATTCCCGCTGCCAATATCTCCGAAATGAAGAAATTTATTTTAGTTCCGGAAACTGGGGTTGTTAGGTCTCTCGAATAGCTTCAAATTGTAGTTAGAACTGTTACTTCAAATCTTTCTGTATAGATGGCGTGGCGATACTAAAAAATTTTTTTATCCCTGGAACGTGGAAATGCAGTCCATCTGAAAGATCGTTAAATTTTGAGTAATCTTTGTAATATAAAGTTTTTCCCTATATTTACTTGTTTTCGAGATATGTCGACTTCAATATGCACTCTATGATATAACATGAAAATCTATTATTTTATTTAAATCACACCGAGACAAAATATTCTTTAAAATATTGTTATAATGACTTTATTCACACCCCATACTAACTAACAAACATTAATTATAAAAAAAAACAAATGATCAATTAGAGAAAAAAAATTGTACAATGGTAAATCGTATAACTAAATATAGTTAAATTGAAAGACACAAACTGATAAACTGTAATGATTGGAAAAGTAATATGTGTCCTCTGTCATTGTTTTATTTTAAACAAATGACATGAGCCACCTATGACTGCATTTTTTAATAACATTTGATAAAATGCGGTTCGTCTCTGACCCTTATAAGATTTACCATTGTACAATTTTTTTTCTGTAGTTGATCATTCGTTTTTTTTATAATTTATTGTTTGTTAGTTAGTATATCAGTGAATAAAGCCGTTATAACAATATTTTAAAAGAATATTTTGACTCAAGTGTGATTTAAATAAAATAATATATTTTTATGGTATATCATTCATTACATATTGAAGTCGACATATTTCGAAAACAAGTAAAAATAGGGAAAAACTTTATATTACAAAAATTACTCAAAATTTAACGATCTTTCAGATGGACTATATTTCCCCGTTCCAGGGAACAAAATTTTTTTATTATCGCCACGCCATCTATACAGAAGGATTTGACCTAACAATTCTAACTCCAATTTGAAGCTATTCGAGGGACCTAACAACCCCAATTTCCGAAACTAAAATAAATTTCTTCATTTCGGAGATATTGGCAGCGGGAGTGTTAAATGGCACACCCTGTATATGTGTGTCTATTTTGTTAAAATATACGTACATATATGTATACATATTTCTTCTGTTTAGAATTAAAAAGTAAATTAAAAAAGTATGTATGAGTTTTCAATTAACTGAATTAAGAATCAGCTACATTATCTTGGATAATCGAGATTTTATTGTGCACGATAAATTTACAGGGTGATTCACCACCCAAAGAAATTTGGGAATAGACGCGTCATGAATAATGGAGTCAATATCATAGAAGAAATTTTTGGTTCCAAGAAAAAAATTATTGAAGTTCTAGTATTTTCAACACTTACATCGCTGGGCTACTGTTATCTCTAGCGTCATTCGCATTGTGCGCAATGCGATCTCTCTCCACATGGCCCCAAATGATTCCGAATACTGAAATCCGATTTTAGTACTAACGTTTTTGCGATAGCTTTTACATTAATTTTTCAAGTGTCAAAAACAGTTTACGTGTATAGCAACTCGGAGTTGATGGATATCGTTTTAATTTATGATGAAGCAAGACAACATTTGTGTTAGTTCGTAGAAACTGGGTAAATAAAGTTCCAATAGCACTAATTTCAGTCTTTACATTTAATAACCACAGAAATACTTTTTTTAAATAAATTAGTCCAAAATAGCAGGTAGTAACTTATTCTCAACATGTAGACTGCGCCATGGATAGGATGTTCAGGTGAGTTGGGAGTATCATTTTTGAGAGTACACAATACATACAACAAACTTGGATGTGTTGTGTTATTCATACTACGTATGTATGACTTATGTGTGGATGTTAGTGATAATACATACCGCCATTTTCCACTGCTCGTCGGACAGCTGCATAACAGGTACAGGAATGCGGCACAATGCAGATATTGAGCTGGTAAAGCAAGACTTTTGGCATTCACCGCTAACAATTATAAACATATCCTTGCCACCCTTCAAGTGCAACACTAAGATATCGTAGATTTTCTCCAGGCTTGATTCGAGAGTCACCTCTAGCTTTACATCACACTTTTCACCTAGAAATAACAAGATAAAATAACACTTGTTAATTTTTTTCAATAATTATTGTCTGCCTTACCCGGATTAATACTACCGCAGTATGGAATGATACGCAACCAATCTTTGCAGTAGTTGGCCTCGTCCAATTTTTTTATGAACTCAAACTCTGCCGGAACCTACAATATATGCAGGAAATTATGTAAGAAGTATCAAAACCACTGAAAATTTAGACTCACCACTCCAGTGTTGGCGATGATGATTTCTTTAGACTGCACCTCCCTGAATTTGATCACATCATATACAACCTCCGTCTGATCAATGGTCACCTGCGGCAAAAATTCATTCTCGTGCTTGTCCATCTTCTTCAATAAATCCTCGTGGATCCTCCTGAACTTGATCGGGTCCACCACGCTGATTTCTGACTTGAACAAGGCACTAACTGGCTTGTGATCACTGATTTTCAGGTCCATATGACTACGGTATTCCGCCTGGTATATCCCTTAAGAAAGACGATTTTTTTTTCACATAAATTGTTATGTAATAATAAATAAATACCTTTGCCTCTCCAGAGAATCCTATCTGTCCATGCTGGAGGCCTTGCCTTTTCACTGGTATCGTATATGTCTGTGTTCAAGTCGTATTTGTAGGTAGGTTGGAATTTTATATCACCTTCTACATAGTCCTGGTGTAAAGAACATTGCTTTTAATAACAATAAGCTACTACATCCCTGCTCATTTAATCAAACCACAAATAAGCTATGATTGTGTTTAGATGAGTCATTTCAGTAAATTTTTTAAGGCTTAACTACTGTATCACAACTGAGCTTACTACGCAGGGAAACCACTGATAACATTTTTATTGTTTATTAAAAAATTACATAATATAATAAATGACATTCCATAAACAGGAAATACAATATTTCTATATTTTAAAATTTAATAACAAAAAAAAAAATCAAAACGGATTGTACTACATTTATAAAAACTCTTGAATATAGGTATACAGGGTATATCTTTAATTTGGGAGCAAATTTTTTACGGATAATAATAGTACATATACAAATCAAATATGTAGATGAGTTTTACACTTAAACTTTTGTCTCTTCTGAACTCGGTTGTATATATTAGTCCAAGCATTCTGTCACAGATTAATGTTAAGTTTGCAGAAATTATTACCTGGACAAAAAAAATATGACCGTATAGAAAATTAAATTTTAAATTGAGTTTCTTGTTCTTTAAACTCGATCCAAAATGGCGAACATGGTTAAAAAAAAATCGCAAAGTTGCAAAAATCAGTTTTTCTAAAATAACTAAAAAATATATAGCACGGATTGAAAAATTTTAAATGAAAAAGTTGTAGGTTTTAAAAAGATCTATCGGCTGATTTTTTGAAAGTATCGATTGCTTTTCAAGATATATCGAAAAACCGTTAAAAATCTTCTCTTTTCTCTTCTTCTATAACTCGTTTACATTTAGGTGCCCATATTTGCTATTTACTGCAAGCATAGCCCGCGGCAAGCCAAAAAAGTATATTTTTGAAAAATTTAAAAATATTGATATTTTTCGATATATCGATTTTTTGAAAAAAAGGCGCTGTTGAAAATTGGCTAGATCTTCTTAGCGGATAGCCCTACAGTAACGATTTTTGGTTTATTTTCTTCGTAAAGAGTTATATTATCATGCCGCTAAAAAATGTTGACAATTTTATTAATTTTAAGGATCAAAAAATGACTTGTTGAAGTGTATCTGAACATAAACATTCCTTATTTTTTTAAAAATATATTATATAAGTTTATTATAAATGCATGGTTTCAATCATTCAATGTGCCAACTTAAATTTCTAGTCACACTGAGATGGCATGTTTTTACTTAAAGATCTGAGTTAGCATATTTTCCAAATTTAATTTGAGATAGCATGTTTTCCAACCGAAATCTGAGATAGCATGTTTTTGTACTAAAGCATCGATATTATGTAGTCTGACTCTGTAATCCGAACTATATACGTTAAACCGAACTTTGTTCGAATTAAAGAGTTTTGCTTGGACCATCGACACGGGCATTCATTGGGCCGGATTAGTGGATATTCTGATTAAGGTGAGTTCGGGTTAGAGTCTATACCAGGGGTCGGCAACTGGCGGACCGCGGTCCAGGTCCGGACCGCGGAAGGTAAAATTATGGACCGCTAAAAATTTTTTTAAAGTATAAAATTATTTAAATAAATTATTTAAAAAATGTTTTTTTACGTTTGAGTGTCAACCTTATAATTTTTTCTAGTATTTTACAATTGTGTGAGTGTTTTGAGTTCTTAATGGTTAGTAAGCAGATTAAATTTGAGTCCAAATTAAAATAAAAAATTTTTAAGAAATATGAATTTTTTTTTCTGGACCTCGTTAAAAATTTTCAAAAGTATCCGGACCCCACCTAAAATTACTTGCTGACCCCTGGTCTATACTGTACTGGTATTCGGAAAGGCACACATAACTAACTGCAAGTGAAATTAACTTTTAAAATAATTATTTTTGCTGCTTTACAAAATGCACATAAAAAAAGAAATAAAAATATTTACAAGTTAATATACAGGGTATCCCAGAATAATGCATACAAGGGAAGACCACAGATTCGTGGACTCAAACTAGGCTAATTTACCTATATCCGAAATGCTTTGTTTGGCTGCTAGGATGGCCTCAAAGTTCGTGAAAATTTTTTGAATTTTATATTATATTTAATTATTTTTGGGCTGTGAACCTTTGTCTTCGATCGAGTGTTTTTTAAAACTTACAACTCCTACAAAGTTGATGTGTGGTGATAATATCCGTTCATAACTTTCGTCTTTCGGGCAATAATGAGAACTATTTTTAATTTGATGGTTTTTACTAATAATCTCAATAAAATTAGACACATTGTAAATAACTCTAATTCGTCGTATGTGTGTGTATCCATATTGAAGTAACATGTGGTATATTTTAACATCATAAACACTCATTAAGAATTGTCAGGCACAATGACTTAAAGATCAAACTGAAATAAACCTACAAAATCAGTGGCTACTAGCACTTTGTTAAGTATTATAATATGGGTGGAACGTGATGTAGACATTTAAAAAATATTTGTTGTACCCAAACCGCTCATTTAATCAAAATTCTACAAGGAGCCCAAAAACTTCCAAATAGTTTCACCTATTAGATAAAAAATAGTTGTCATTACTGCCCGAAAGAGGAAAAAGTTATGAATGGATATTATCACCATACATCAATTTTGTAGCAGTTGTAGATTTTAAAAAACACTCTGTATAACACCAAAATGTGTAGATTGAAAGCAAAAGTCCACATCCTGAAAATAATCAAAATCGATTAATAGGTACTGGAGTTATTTACATAATTAAAAAAAAAATTACCAACTTTGGGGCCATCTAGCGGCCAAACTAAGTGATGATTTCAGATATAGGTGAATTCGCCTAGATCTGTCTATCAAAACTCCAAAATAAAAATCTTATTTTCTCTTACCAAAAGCACATTTCCACGCTCCTTCTGCTGATTGAGCTGATCTGCCTTCAATAGAGTCGTTATCTCTTGCCTTGACAAAAGCGTTTTTACCTGAGTTGTAGTAAGATCTGTTATTCTATAATTAAGATCTCCTAACCAGTACACCTGGCTGAAAAAGATCAAAGCAATATGAAAATGTTACAGAAACTTCAACTGGAATTTTTAATATGGTACTCACTCGTGATCTTTTATTGCTTGTGGATTCTTCTTGAAGTTCATCCTTGCGTTGATGTCTTTATAGTCCTGGTTTCTCCTTTCATACTCCTCAACGTGCGCTGCTAAATGACAGTTAACGAAGCACAGCGATGTGTTATGTAGTTCTAACCTAACAGCTACCCCTCCTTTGTTTCCCTAAAAATTATTAAAGAAGTCGCTCTTTGTTCAGAAATGCTTGTCACGTAACCTATAAGAATCGATAACAAATATTTATTTATTTACGAGCCACAGGCGATTTTATTAATATTACAGTCAATCAGTAAGTGGTTGCAAATACAAAAGGGAACAAGTATGACGGAAAAAATTATATTGGGAACAGAATGCAATGAAAAAACGAAATAAAAAAATTTCATAAAAACAACTCATAACTGACATACAATTTCTGTCACACCAACTTGATACATTATCATTATGCTCAATTTGATCACAATCGGAGGTGTTATAATTGAGAATCATTTCAAATTGTATGCAAACAAAAATTTATAATAGAACTCAAATATTATTTAGAAAGGTTTTACTTGCAATTGTATTGTATACTAAATAATTGCCAAAGCTAATCGTCAGCTCATGTCTCCTGAAAATATAATTTTTTATCCAATCCAGACATAAACCATAAACCCCAAGCACATAAAATTTGTGGATAAAAATATGACTTACTCAATCAAAGGCTCGAGAGGAATATTTGAGATCGATTTCATTAATAAACTGAATATCTTCGTGCATAATGATATAAGCATAACACATAATATAGCAGACACTTCATTATAGTAAAAACCTACCATTTTTCCTAACAATCCAGTCCCGACAGTGTCAAGAGAAACATTTTTAACAAACTGATAATGCTGACTGTTAACCATGACTGCGAGTTGTATGCCGACAAGTCTCGCTAAAGCTACCAAGCGGTATTTTGCTTTTGGGTGTACTCCCTCCATCACAAATTTCCTGTAAATATAGAAACATATGGTATGCAATATTTTTTATGACAGAAAATTGCTCACTGCCATTCAGCCTCACGTGGGGTGTCATTAAAAAGAAAAGCTTCTTTACTAAGGTCGATTTCCTGAAAACCTATTGCATACAAATCCGGAGGTTTGTCATCAAAACTCAGCCAGGGCTTTAATGACACTGAAGGAGCTTGTCCATTGACGTTCCATGTCCCAACAAAAATACTGAAATATGTATTTCATTATATAACTCACTTACATAACAGAACTTCTTTAAAAATAAAATATTTTTTCTTACGTGAACTCTTGTTTTTGTGTGTATTCTGGTTCCTTCAATTTCAACTGATATTTTAGCATAGATTCACGGTTTATAGCTGTCTGTCCCTGAGGGATTCGTTGTCTTATTATTGGTGTATCCGACTAAAATACTGACATGTTACAAGACGAAATATTAGAAGTTTTACATACTTGTTCTCCCAAATCAGAATTTCTGTTTGATTGTATCATCGTGCCCATATACTTGTCAAGCCATACAAACACAGGCTGATTATACAAAGAAACTAGAAATATATACTCATTATATTTATTGTATGATATATAGATTACACACTGTACCTTCTTTCGAACGTATAACTTCAGAAGCGAAATTGGAACTCTCTAATCCTATTTCAATTTTGAACTGCAGCTTGAGTTTTTTGTAAGATATAATAAAAATGATATGGCTTTGGCTGTTACCTATTGGTTCTGTGTCTAGAAAAGAAGTAGACAGAAGTACAATTAAGTACGTTAAGTATAAACATGCCTTACCACAAGAAAAATATTGATCTATTGGGAAAACTGTTTCTATAGAGAGGTCTGAAATACTGACAGGTTTTTTTCTAGCTGAAATTAATACAAATAAAGCGAAGGTTCTATTGTATTCTACCAAAGCCAAAATCCTATTTTCTTCATTGTTAGTCCCATCCAAAGTAAACACGTTTAAGTGTATCTAAATTCTAATAAGGAAAACATAAAAAAATAAATACTTCAGTTCCTATGTCAGAGAAGGATACACTTTTTACTATCTCTGCAGACAAAAACTTTGCCTGCACGATATTAAGAACATCCTGATGAACAGCTAACATAATAATATGTTTACGCACCCGGAATCAGTTCATTTTGACTATTTTTCGAATTTTTTTTGAACAAAATGTTAAAATGATATTGCCAATTTGACAACAACACCTAACCTAATAGATGGCACAGGAGAGTTAATCTTACAACATCAAAATCCCTACATTTAAAATTAAATCACAAAATTTGGATAAGATTAAATTATTCTGATTAAAATACGACCTTGGCTTTGTATTCATGAAAGATTCAAATAAACATAATTTTGGACTTTGGACTTTTAGGTTGATAAATATTTAATATTTTGCAGTTGGTATTTCCGTAAATGTTTGAATAGCGTCCTCTATGCGAAATCTAGTGTGCGGCAACAATAAAATTAAATTCAAATGTCCCAGGTTATAAATTAGAATTTTAACGTAGAATTTCGTAAGAAAACTGCAAATATGAACGACTGGATACATTGTAACAAGTGTTCAATTAAGCCTCATTCCAATGTTAAACTTTTTATAACTGAATGTGGCCACTTATTTTGCCAAAGGTGTACTGAAAATCTAAGTAAGTACTTATACCTGCCCATGCCATTATTGTCCTTTTTGGAACGTTTATTACAAACTCTTAATTTTCCTTGTAGAGGATTCAAAATGTGTTATATGCAACAAATCTGTTAAAATCATACCAATTTCCAACGATATGGATGCTTCAATTCAAAGGTTCTTCATTCCCATTGAAACACATCTAAACAAAATCTTGGAGGTAATAAATATGTTCTGGGAATCTACGTGCTCTAAACTACTAACTAATTTTATAGGTGTATAATTTCCAAATGCAACACCGAGGAAGACTAGTCCAAACAACACTCCAAAAATATAACTATGCTAAAAAGGAGTGCATATCAGCATTCAACAAATACAGAGAAGTGACAAGAGAGAACAAGACATTGAAGTCAACGTTAATGGTAAGAATACAAGTTATAATCATTGGTTTAAATTTAAATAATCGTTTTGTTCTAGTCTAGAGGAAAATTTGGTAATCCTCATCCATTCACCAGCACTCCTTTTGTTAATGCATCTCAAGCTGATACTATGTCAATATCTTCTGTTGGTTTTACCCCTAACGTTTGCGAAAGAATGCATCCAGCTTTGGCTTCAGGACCTGGTATCGCAAAAAGAATCCCATCCAGGGATAGCAATTTTATGGGGCCTTATCTTCCTCCGGTAAGTGTTTGCATGTTCTTGACTTTCCTTTAAATTTTGTTTGCGGTATGTAGGTGAGAAGATATTAGCCATCGTAATGTGAAAAAGGCAATAGATGGTAATATTAAATTTTTATATACAGGGTGTTCTGAAAGTCTGTCAGAAAACTCCGGAAACTCCTCATCTTATTTTTCCACAATACTATTACAGAGCCGAAAATAAAATTATGGTGAAAAATCAAACTTATACCTGCTTTAAACAATTTTTACTACAATTCGTAACATCAAAATTATTAATGACATTTAGTTGAAGCATGGCAACTTTATTAATTACAAAAATTTGATGCTATTGTTACTTAGCAAATTCCTGCTAAAGAATTGCATTTATCGGCTTGAATAAAGAGTCCATAATTTTGTCTTATATTGTTTCTCTTTTCAATAATGTTTACATTTTTGTGATGTCTAGCAAGACAAAAAATTTATGAGCAAAACAAATTTTGATTTCTAGGTAAAGCGCCCTCTAGCGGCGCTTAATGAAACTTTTCTCTGGCTGGTCCGATAGAGCCTCATCTACTTATTAGTGGGTATGCCAAATGAGAAACTAATAATCGAGTTTGAATTAAATAAGTTATTTAAAAGAGAAATAGAAAAAATTTAACATTGATAATATTAATAAAATGTTCATTACATACTGCTATTATTTTAATCTGTAGAATCACCTCCGAGAGTTTCCTGATGGACTTTCAGAACACCCTGTGTAGTAGGTCCTATAAGTATTTTTACTTTTTAGCTATATGTTTCTTTTATAGGTATCCATTATACTAACGCTTATTATATTATGTTATTTGATATCAAATACAGGGTGTCAAATATGAATAAGTACTTTGCCCCCTCAAATTCATACATCCTGTATAAAGAATAACATTAAATAAGTTTATTAAACAGATATTATCAAAATTAAAAGAAAAATAAATATATCGTTATTAAATTATGGCATACAAAAACACACATCTATTATATTTTTAATGAATCATATGTTCAGAGAGATTCCATTCATTTTTCTCCTTCCTATGATTTTTTAAATTTCTGAAATCATCCCTTAATTTCTAGTCTCCCTAACTCTTTTAATTTTAATAGTACAAGAAAAAGTCAATAGACCATGCATTTAATGTACAATTCTATGTTCTACATCTTTTATACTTTTATACTAGAAACTTTTTTTCTAGCTC
The DNA here is from genome assembly GCF_000390285.2 of Anoplophora glabripennis. NCBI lineage: Eukaryota > Metazoa > Arthropoda > Insecta > Coleoptera > Cerambycidae > Anoplophora > Anoplophora glabripennis. The sequence goes on along the minus strand of NW_019417182.1, from coordinate 512,741 downwards.
TTATCCCTGGCCCTGGCCGGGGGTTGAAAAAAATTACTGTCATTTTTATTAGATACTTAGTCTTACCTCAAACTGACTTATATAAAAAATTCAGGCAAGTTCACTAAAATTGTGATTTAAAAGCCCGTTTAATTGGATTATAAATACATTTGACATCTTGAGATATTTATGTGTAGTCTTTATTTATTTTGGAATTAATATTCGAATGACTCAAAATTCTGTTAATGTGTTAAAACTTATAAATTTTAATATGCCATCTACAGGCTAATTGGTGAAATACAATATTATTAGAGACAAGATAGCGCTCACGTTTTATAATTCCGTAATTAATTAATAGATGACCCCCCTATAACCTCCTGGACAAAATCCATTGCCAACTTATTAAAATTATTTGCATTAGGTATTTTTGAAAATGATGACTGCAATTTTTAAAATTTATGTTTCTTACAATTGTCTGTGTTACTTTGAGAAAACTGTAATAATACCTAAATAATTTTCTTAGTAATTATGTGAATTCAAAAACTGTTTTTTTTTGTTAAAGTTTTCTAGAGAATTTTTGGATCTAGAAAATAATTGTATGATAATTTCGAAGTGATTATCAAAATACGAAATAGAAGATAAGCTGTTCAGCAAATATGCTAACGTTCCGTAATATTATTTTCGATGGTTCTGACTTCCAACGCATATTTTACACACATACACACTATTGTTGCGGCGAAACCGACAACGAATTATTTACCTGTTGGCGTACTAATTTACTTGCCGCCGCACAGAGTGCTAGTCTAAATGATTTCGTTAAACAGAATCAGCAACATGAAATCGCAATTAAGCAACTTGTTTGTTATTAAAATTATCATGTGGTTTCCACTACTTCGTCGTAGTTCGCCGCCGCCGTTGAAGTGCCGCGACTGGAAATAGTAGAAACCCGTGTAAATATGATATTTGTGGATGTACTGGTATGGTACACACTGCTCTGTTAGAAAGCGCATAGCTTGCGCCTACCAGTGGGCGCGTCTTTGTTTATTTTAATTATGTGAATATTTCAGCAAAAAATTATCCATATTTGATTAACGAGTTGGTTTATTGCGAACCTTATTTGTTTGCAAGGAATCTCGCGTTTTCGTTGCGGAATGTTAACTTTCAGCACAGTGGCGGAACTCCGATATTTATAGGTTCCCAGCAGAATTCCATTCGGACCCCTTCGACAACCTCCAGTCGAGTCCCAAAAAAATGCAATATTTCTAAATTCTTTCGAATTTTTAATTTTGCAAGTATAAATTGCATTTCTAAAAAAAATACATGCAGGGTGTAATTTTGAGTGCGAGTCATATTTATAGAGGCTTCCTTTGACCTTTGGAAACATGTATCAATAGTTTATTTTGTCAAATTCCGTCGTAATAACTATTTTTTAACCTTTTTTTTTAGTAATTTTCGTACCCCGCCGCTGGACAAGCTAGTGTAACCTCAAATAAAGCCACGCCACACCACTCGCCGCGAAAGCGAGTGGGTGCTCGCCACACAAACCACGCGCCATTATTCTATGGCTAGAAATTGGCCTCAATGATTTGGGATCGAGGGGGATTATCCCTCTTTATCCTGCCTCATCTCGTGTAGGCCTGGACAGCCTTCGTAGGTGGGCCCCATCCGTCGTCTACCCCGACCGCAAATGCGGCCGGTGTAGGCGCTTTGTGGGACCTCCTTTTGTCCTGGCTGGGCCCCGCCGGCTAGGGCCCTTTCTTCTGGCGCTCTTCTTGCTTCGCCGGCTCGTCTGTGTAAACCCCGGGGGTAGTGTCATGTTTATG